>NW_003546373.1:129715-148930 GCF_000090795.2 Amphimedon queenslandica | reverse complement strand
TTAAAAATTAAAATTAAGGAAAAAATTTCTACCACACACACTACAATACAGTAAGGCTGTGAGGTATTAAATATAATGATACCTCGGTACGGTATTGACAAAATATCCCGGTATTACTAAATATAGTAATTTATTTTAAAATACTAAAAAAATTAATTAATAATTTAATTAATTAATATTTTAGCTTTGAATGTTGGCAAGTACTGTACTTAATTTAAGTGATTTTAAAGTTAAAGATAAAAACTAGCCATTGCACTGTGTCTGGCTCAAAATGGTGTCATAATTCTGCCACTCCTACTGAACACTTTCACATTGTCAACAACCTTGCCTAGTTGCCTTATGTATCTTTTCATGTATTTTTATGTGTATTTGGCACTACTAAAGTACTGTAAAAGTACAGTATTGACGGTATAACAGTATTAGTAGTTGATACTATATTAAAAACCTTTGAAACTTAAATATATACCTTCTATATCTAAAAGTAATACCTCGGTATATAGAAATATAGGTATACCTCACAGCCCTACAATACAGTACATGGCAGTTGGAGCAACTTTTAAAATTCATAAACTTTCTACATGCATCAGAAAAATTCTCTTCTAATCATTTTTGCTAAAACTTAGCCATTGTCGCTAGTACAGGGTCTTTGGCCCAATTTTTTGAGTACCTTTAAAAATTCATAAAAAACAAATATTGATCAAAATAAGCAAAAACTTCTACACAACATACATGTAAGTACATCAAAAATGTAATAAAAATGGTAAATTCTCTCATTTTTGATGAAATTTGGCCAATGTCCCTGTACTATATAGCAAGGCTGCAAAAGTCGTGGCAGCCATTTTGAAGTGGGGCGAATCCTACTTAGTAACGCTACTGCATTACTAATAGTACAGGGTCTTTGGCCCAATTTTTGAGCAACTGTAAAAATTCATAAAAAATCTAATTTTGATCGGAATCAACCCAAACTTTCTACACAAAATAAGCACATGTATACTGTAGAGTGCTTTATTTTGGCGACACTTTATTTTGGCAATTTGCTAAAAAAAAATTGTAATTGGCTGTTTTTAATTTGGCAATTTTTGTGTACACGTGCATTACTGAGCATGTGCATTAATGATTGGCAGTTTTAATATTGGCGATTCTGCTTGCAAACTGCCAATCGCCAAAATAAAACTCCACCAAATTAAAGCATTATGTGGTATGTATCAAGAAATGTAATAAAAATAGAGGAATTTGTCCTAGTCATTTTAAACAAAATTTGACCAATCTTTCATTAAATTTTTGAGTAATTTTAAAAATTTATAAAAAAATCCAATTGTGATTGGAATCAGCTGAAACTGTAAAAAAGATACTTTTTTTCACTTTTGATAAGCAGTGTGTAGCACAAGCAGATTAAATGCTATTTTTATACAAGTGACCAAAATCAGACACTGTTACTCTATTACACGTATTGCTATAAATAATGCTTACCAGTGTTAGAGAAAGAGTATTGTGGCCTTGAACTATCAAAGGAGTATGACTAAAAACAGAAATAGCATATGTACATGTACATGTACATGTACATGTATTAACATACTGATGGTCTCATTTCTGCCATCATCTCATACTGATAACGAGGAGGCCCTTGGACTTCTATAATAAATAAATACAGGATAATAAATACATGTAAATAACATTTAAAAACCATAATTCAAATGATACAGTTGACAATGAGTAATACTGTATAGTGGGAAATTTTGGTGGGTGTTAAGCTGCTAAATTTTGGTGATTGGCAAACTTTAATTTGGCAAATTTGTGGCCCACATGCCACATACTGTACAAGATGATTTATTGGGGAGGAATTAATATTGGCGATTGGTGGTTCTATGAAGAAATCGCCAATATAAAATCTACCATTTTGTTTCAATCTGAGCATGCTCAATGACACGTGGCACAAAATTGCCAATATAAAATTCACCAATAACTTTCTACAGGCAAATTTGCAAAATATTACTCCCACCAATAAATCATCTTGTACGGCAATCACTCAAAATGGCAGGTTTTTTGGCAAATGGGTATGCCAAATTCACCATTTAATAATACAATAATACATTAATTGCTCATTAAACTTACTATTTTCTATTCTTAGCTGTTGTAAGGTATCAGCTTCTCTCAGTGCCAAGTCAAACCATTTCTTAAAATAGTCAATTTTAACCTGGTCCTTAAGATCACTGAATGAATGAGCCTAAAACACAAGAATCATCCATATACTGTACAAGGGTCATTCATATACAAGATAATCATAATTATACCTCTAGAGTTGAGAATGAATTACGTCATTATACTTGTACCTATTTTACCATATAGCACTTTATTTTGGCGGCACTTTATTTTGGCACTTTTCCTGTAAAATTGTAATTGAAAATTTTTAATTTGGCAATTTTTGTGTACACGTGCAATACTGAGAATGCGCATTAATGATTGGCGGTTTTAATATTGGAAATTCTGCTTGCAAACCGCCAATTGCCAAAATAAAACTCCGATAAATTAAAGCGCTATACGGTATATAGAAATTTTGAGCAAGTATGAATCAAAATTAGAATTTTGTCAAAAATGGCTAGGAGAAAATTCTCAATTTTTACATCACAGTAACACCAAGAGTACAGTAACACATATGGCTCAAAAATAATTCCATGGATTGAATGGATGGTGGATGGATGGTGCACCAATGGGTTAAAGCAGAAAGCAAGCCATAATAAAGAATCTACTGCATAATGCACCAAATCTGTTACACATAGCTACTTCGTTCTTCCAACCAACTTTTTACTTCATTTTTTCTTCATTAAATCTTGCTGTCCAAAATGGCAGTCAATCATTACATATGTACATGTACATATACATCTACAATGTACAATGTAGGTGGACACATCTCAAAATAATGTTTCGTAATTCAAAGCTCTAGAGGTCTTTACTAATAATCAGTGTCATTTACTTTGTATTTGACTGTATTCTCATAATCATAAGGTGCAAAATTCTTTTTGTTCTTATAGCTCATAGGAATTCTACAGTAACATAAATAAACAAGTGTATTAGTGTAAAAATATTCCTAAGATTATTTTCACCACCTTGCATGCATTGCTTTCATGTGCTGGGTTCTTAATAGAGGTTCTCCCTACCTTTAATGCTTCTAGCAAAGTCCTCAGACAGTATCTCTGTTTTATCTTGCTGTTAAAATGCTCAAAACTTCATCTTGCTTGTAAGCCACCATTTTGTATGTCATGGCCACACCAATGTCATTTAAGGGGCATGTGAGGGCAGGTTGGTTGTTAAGGTGCCTTAATTGTTATTTCTCCAATACAATGTGTATTGAAGAAATGTAAGAGTTGACATGCATGTACAGTGTACATACATGTATATTGCGCATGGGGTAAACAATCTTAGGAATGACAATGCAGCTTAGACACAAGTCGTAAAAATACTATACCGTACAAGATGACTTATTGGTGAGGAATTAATATTGGCAATTGGCAGTTCTGTGAAAAAATTTCCAATATAAAATCGCGACCATTTTGTTTCAATCTGAGCATGCTCAATGGTACATGGCAAAAAATCGTCAATATAAAATCCACCAGTTTCTTTCCACAGTCAAATTCACCAAATATTACTCTCGCCAATAAATCACCTTGTACGGTATCTACGTGTACATAAAACTCACGGGTGTCTATCAGGCCAACCGAGAAAATACACTTTAAGTTTTTTGGTCCGTTTATTTAAACTATCAACCTAAGAGTAGAGTTATACACTGTACATTTAAGTAAAGGAAGATCATACCAATGCTGGCCAAAAAGGATATTTTCCATACTTCGTCCAAATAATTGTATTTTCCTTGACATCAGAAACTAAAAGAAAAATATGTCACACAGTTACAGTGACACACACACAACTATTGGCTCAATGATAATGTGACTTGGTTTTACAATAACATGTAACGCATGGCACAAAATTTTCGATGGCTGTAAATTTCGTAAAAATCTACATGTATCTTGTGGATTTAATTTTTGCAATTTTATACCGTCTGCTATCTTGTACCAAAATAATTTGATTTTTGCGGAATTTTCGTGAATATTTTAAAAATTACAAAATCCACAAAATCTATAACCCTAAAAAATTTTGCACTATACAGCAATGTAGATGTTGCTAAATGCATACAAACTATTGAGCAAAAACATTGAAGGAAACATACTGGGATAAGTTATGAGCATTCAAAGTTTAATAAAAGCAAAGACTGCAAACAACTTATATACAATGTTGAAAATGTTAATTTATATTAAGAAAAATTTTAAAAACTTAACAAAAGCATCCATTAAAAGTTGCTATCAGTACAATGGACTACCAGTAGTATAAACACATCTGCTTAAAAGTATCAATACTCTTGATAACATGTACATGTACATACATACAATTGATTGACTACAAGTCACTACACTACAGAGATGAAAAGATGCTATTAAAATATATAAGTATTATCAAGATTAGATACTGGTAATTATTTTAGGGTTGATGCTATCAATACTAATGCACATTGAACTGGGCAATAATTTATTAAGCACATCATGTATTGGGTACATTTTAAAGCCTCCTTTATGTTAAATAAATTGACAGGTGGTACTAATTGTGTAGACATTTCATGTATTGGTTTGTGTGCAAGTTACTATGGCTTCATGACCATCTTCAATAAAATCAATTTAAAATAATGCCGTAAAACATGAAAATAAAGCTTAAGCTACAAAAATTAGCAAATCAATGTCTATTGATTTACAATGAATATGTATAGTCACTTACTAGACCAATCCCCTTTACAGAAACTAACAGTAGGTAGACCATCATCATCAGACTCACTGTCACTATTTAAAAGTGTAGAGTAATCACCAGCTTCATCGCCACCCTCTTCATCAGTATCTTCAAAAATATCCCCATTATTAGTCTCTTTTATGATTTCCACTGATTTATTCGTAATTGATTGATGGTCGCTATCAAGCGGTTCTTTATTTTGTGAGGTGCTAGCTTCATCAGTAACTGCGCTTGGTCCTGCTTCATCCTTTAATGATAGAGGAGACTCTGAAGGGAGTTCGAAGTCAGGCTCAACATGGCTACACTTAGAGGGCCTTTCCTCTGTTGAAGTACCAGTCGACTCAGTCTCAGGTTCTGTAGAACGCTTCCTCTTTCGCCTCTTCACTCTCCGTAAGGAATCAGATGAGATTAGTCCTGAACTTTCAACATCACTAGAAATAGGACTTTCCCTTGCATTGAGAGTGACAAAACTGTCACCATTCTGAATATCATTCATTGTTAATATTAATAATTGATCAACCACGCCCAACAGATAATGAATAAATATTTTAAATTAATAATTATTACTGATTCAAGCCAGCCTGATGTCTATTTTGATACTGGCATCAATGTTGTGTTGAATCATGTCTGTTGCTCTGCCTGAACCAGTAAGCTTACCATACACCAGCATGGTTGTATTATAATCATGAGCTTTATGGCTGACAATCAAAATTGTATCAATCATGCTATGCCGGCTGCATGCACATGCAGGCTGCCCAAAATTATGATACAGGGATGTGTCAAGCTGGGTCATGATTGAAATCAGTCATAAATCAACTTAAAATTCTTGGCTGTGTACTAAAGTATAGCATGTCTTCACCCAAAACTCTACTAAAACTGAGTTAATTGTGGCAGTTGACATGATGCAGCATCATCCATATCAATAATCAGGCCGTAAATCCAACCATCATTCAAACTGAGTATCATCAATTCCTCACAAAACAGGAGCTACTAGCCCCTGACTCCAGTACAAGGCTTATTTACACTAACAAACACTAACCCCATAACTATGTTACATGTAAAATCAATGCTAAACCATTGCATGAGTTAGATGTGTGAACATTACTAGGCAACTTTGTTGTTGGCAACCTGAGATCAAAACAGTCAAAGCAGTGCCAAAGCTGTTTATTAAGCAGGATGCATTGTCTTCAAAAATGGAATAATCTTAAAGTAGTTATCAGTCTAGTTCAACCAGACTATATTTATCCATGATACTTGTAAAATCACTTCAATGAATGCATGGCGCAATTCACTTGGCAATTTAAATTCACTTGGCAATTTAAATTCACTTGGCAATTTGTTATTAATTATTAACATGCAGACAACTGATTTTATTCATCAAAAAAAAACTTTATTTTATCAAAAAACAACCTCACAACTGAATTCAAACTCTATACTAATATTACTAAAACTAAACTATTCAAAAGCTAGTCTCTATAAGTTCATGGCACAGGCACACAGCATAGCAGTCTCAGGCCAAAAATCCAACCAAACTGAGTATCATCACAAAGACAGGAGCTACTAGTCCAGTAGCACTGGATACTCCAGTACAAGGCTCATCCACACTAACACCACTGCATGAGTTGACACCAGATCCAAAATATGGCTCAGTACAGCAACCCATCCTATCATTGAATGTGTTAACATAAGAAAGACAAGTGGAGGAAGCAGAACTGCAGGATATTCCACTAGAGGTAAATGTACAGGTATTTAACAAACTTTGGAAACTTGAGTAATCTCCTCGATATTCCCTTATGTACCTCACCTCACAATAGTCTCCACTCTCCTGTCCACAAACACCTTGACGAATCAAGGTAATGAGATAATCCCTCAAGGAATCATCATTCGTCACTATACAATTGTAGTAGGTGTCAATTGGATCGATGCAAGCTGAGACACAAAGTCGAGCATAAGCATTGTTGAGAGCAGTGAGCTGAGCATCAGTGAGGGATGAAACAGGAAGATCTGAGAGACCACCTGAAAGTTCTGTGAAGTTGCAATAGGAAGGAAGGTTGCTTTGAAGCTGGTTTAAACAAGTAGTGAGGTTTTGACGTACTTCCAGTTGAGAGCTATACCTCTTGCTGATTTTGTGCACCCAGTCAGTGACAGCAGCTACATCTCTTTTCTTTGTAGTTACAGCACCATCACTTGAAGCAACAACAAGAAAACAGCAAAAGAGAAAAATCATGAACATCCTCAATGGAAGTAGCACAAAGTAACAATGATTAAAAACAATAAGTTTCTGTAAAATATAGCACAAGTGGCAGCTGTTATAAAATATCTAATTCATAATGAATTCATTGTTGATTTATGACAAGCAAACTGTTTAATTGATAATACCCACATTGGCTTCATGTGACTAGTTTATGCTACTTTACAACAGTTATTATTGTTATTAGAGACACTGACTATCGTCAGGCAGAGGCCCAGACTCTACTTTGACCAAATTTGGTCATTTTTACAACCTCGTATAGTAGTTACTTTTACAGAGTAACATTTACAGTACAGGGTGTGGTCTTGTTATGCAAGACCACATTTATTTTTTGTAGCTATCGACATTTTTAGTAACAGACTAACAGATGCTATAAGCCAGAGGATCAAAAGTGCTTATTATGCTGCACATTCACAGTCCCATGGGATTTTAGCCTTTAGAGTAAAGCAAATGTTTGTGAACAAGACTATTGTGTACATTTTTGTTAAAAATGAATGTAATGCAACAATTCAAATTATATGAACCAATTAGAAATACATTTATTATAAATGAGTGAATGACAAGCCTTGTTGGCTTGTCCTCCATATGCAGATCAATTACATTAACACATGATAGCAAGAGTGGATAATCCACTCTTGATAATAGGCACCGGTATAGTGTATGTTGTCAAACATGTACTGTAATAATAAAACTAATGTAACAGTTAATATGAATTAGTTTTATAGAAAGAAAGAATCTAAACATGACAAGAGTACATTCAATGTATTATCACCACTGAAAGTGTTTAATTGTAAACTAAGCATGGTAAGTATTTGCTTGTAAACACAAGAGGGAGTGAATGGAAGAGTGTTAACTAGGAGAGCAGTTATACTGTGGCTTTTACTGAGTAAACAATAAATTCTAAGAATTTGCAAAAGCAATTTTAGTACACCTAATATAATACTTAATTCATTGCAACAGAAGTTATGTATAAATTGAAAACCTCAGAGGAAACATAAAGCAATGTTGCATTATACTTTGCATCATTATAATAGCAGATCCCTAATAAAAAGAATGCACAAACAGTGAGATAAATTTTACTAATTTTTACAATAATTTTTGTCAAAGTGCACAAGTAAGCCTGCTAATGACTTTATTTTAAAAAAAGTTTTAAAAAAGGTACGCCAACATAATTTTGCAGGAATTAGAAAGTGAAATTACAGAGGCAGTTGACATAAAATTTTGTCATAAAACCCTTGGTACTAAGATGCATGATTACTTCCAGACTTTCTAATCACAAACCATTAACTGACATTTTGAGGTATAACAGACTGAGGCAATGCTTTTGGCTTTATTTTTCGTAAAATTATTTTCATGGAGCACTGCATTACAGCAGGAAGTGCTATATAACAACAATGGCTCTAAAGTTTGAGCAAAATATTGCATTAAAAGTAAAATAATTTGATAAATTTTCCATACAATTTCCAACTCTCCTCTCTCTATTTATTTTAATCTAAAGAGACTTAGCAATTTCTGGAACAATAATTTTTAAAATAAATTGCAAAAATTAATTTGCTACTTAATAGTACTTCTTGTGTTCAGTTTTGGAGTAGGTGCAAGCATAAGAAAAAAAAATTAGCTGCATAATAACAAAAAATAATTATTAATTTCCAGTGAACTATAGAACAGTATGGAGTCATTGGGCCATATTCTGTAGTACTACTGGAGTATAGCATGTATGGTATGCCATAGAAAATAATATTATTGAACACATACATGTACAGTAGTTATGATGTTGACAAGTCTGAAGCTGTGGAAGCAATTCAGGCAACTATAGAGGGAAGAAAAGAATAAAGAAAGAACTGATGTGTGATAATACAGTTATCCATGTTCAGCCTCACTCTCCCACTCTCTTCCTCCTTCCTTTCTCTTTTTCTTTGTCTTTTACCTATTATTAATACCTCTCCTTTTCATTTCTTCTTTTTTATTTACTCAATTTTCACTTTATCTATCATTAATTGATAGTCTTTCCTGGATGTGATGTGACACTGTATGTACCTGATGCAAACAAAAAGTACATATAAATAAAAATACTCTTCACAAATTCTAAAAATGTGCTTATACGTACAAAAGGATATTTTGGAGGGAGTTAAATTTGGCAAATTTGCTAAATTTTGGTGATTGGTGAATTTTAATTTGGCAAATTTGTGGCCACGTGCCATCATGCATGCACATAATGGCTCAAAATGGTGGATTTTTATTTTGAAAATGGCTATCAAATTTACCAAATTTATCTACCTCCAAAATTTCCTTCTGTATGGTACATAGATCTACACTGTAGCTAACCCTGTACATATCGTATAGTGGTTATTTTCAAGGATAACAAATTTTGCAAATTTATCAATTTTTAAGATTCAAGAAATTATATATTCCTTGAAATTTAATACAGTACAAGATGGTAGAATAGTGGAAATTTGCAAAAGTTATTTTGTGAACCTTTGAATTATCCTTAAAAACCACTATACTGCAGTAAAGGATTCACTATCATCATATCCATCATTACCTGTAATTATATGCCTGTCTTATTGGTCTTCTCCTAGCTGATGGTTTCTTACATTTGTATTTCTTCCACTCTCTCTTCCTCCTGTTCTATTTAATGACAGGTGCTCAGTCAACCAAGGAAAATATCTCTACAGTACATATCAATTATCATGTTAGTACATATCAGTATGTGTATCACAATACAGTACACAACTTTTAAAATTTATTAAAAAATCCAAATTTGATTGGAATTAGCTCAAACTTTCTACACAACATAAAACATGTACATGTATATATATATCAATAAATTTTTTCCTATCCATTTTCGATAAAATTTGGTTTGAGACCTTGCAAGGACTATGGCCCAATTTTTGAGCAACTCCAAAAAGTCATAAAAATCATTTAAGTGGAATTACATGTACTTCAAAATTTTTTAAACAATATAAGGGCATTTATATGCATTAAAAAATTATAAAAATGTAGAATTTTCTCCTTGTCATTTTTGATAAAAATTTGTTCGAGATTTTGTCATAATGGTACAGGGACTTTGGGTCATTTGTTGAGCAACTTTAAAAATTTCTAAAAAAAATCAAATTTGATCGGAATTAGCTCAAACTTTCTACACAATATAAGGATATGTATATGCATCAGAAAATCTTCTCTTGGTCATTATTGACAAAATTTGGCCAATGTATTCGGCCCAATTTTTAAGCTACTTTAAAAATTTATAACAATCTTATTTTAAATGAATTCAACTCAATCTTTCTACCATAACATACAAAAGTACATTATAATTTAGTAAAATAGAAAATTTATATAGTACCTCTTAAATATTATGTACATAAATAAAATGTAAGCTACTATGGCATAAATAAAGCCTACGTACATTAGGCTATAAAAATTAGTCACTTACCAGACCAATCCCCTTTACAGTAGAATAATTGCCTACTTCATTGGCACCCTCTTCATCAGTATCCTCATAAATATCACCATTATTAGTCTCTTTTATGATTTCCACTGATTTATTAATAATTGATTGATGGTCACTATCGAGCGGTTCTTTATTTTGTGAGGTGTTAGCTTCATCAGCAGCTGCACTTGGTCCTGCTTCATCCTTTAATGATAGAGGAGACTCTGAAGGGAGTTCAAAATCAGGCTCAACATGGCTACACTTAGAGGGCCTTTCCGCTCTGTTGCAGTACCAGTCGACTCAGTCTCAGGTCCTGTAGAACGCTTCCTCTTTCGCAGCTTCACTCTCCGTAAGGAATCAGATGAGATTAGTCCTGAACTTTCAACATCACTAGAAATAGGACTTTCCCTTGCATTTACGGTAACAAAACTGTCACCATTCTGAATATCATTCATTGTTAATAATTGATGAACCACGCCCAACAAAATAATAATGAATAAATAATTAAAATTAATTATTATTGATTCAAGCCAGGTCTATTTTGATACAACTTTGACTGGCATCAATGTTGTGTTGAATCATGTCTGTTGCTCTGCCTAAACTAGTAAGCTTACCATACACCAGCATGGTTGTATCATAATCATGAACTTTATGGCTGACAATCAAAATTGTATCGATCATGCTATGCTGCATGCACATGCAGGCTGCCCAAAATCTATGATACAGGGATGTGTCAAGCTGGGTCATGATTAAAGTCAGTCATGATTCAGATTAAAATTCTTGGCTGTGTACTGAAGTATAGCATGTCTTCACCCAAAACTCTACTAACACTGACGGAGTTAATTGTGTTCACAGGATGCAGCATGACATGTAGATCCATTTCAAAATCACACTACAAATCCAACCATCAAACTGAGTATCATCACAAAGACAGGAGCTACTAGTCCAGTAGCACTGGATACTCCAGTACAAGGCTTACAAAACTGCATGCATGAGTTGAATGTGCAAACATTACTAGGCAACTTTGTTGCTGGTAACCTGTGATCAAAACAGTCAAAGAAGTGCCAGAGCCATTCATTAAGCAGGGGCATTATAATATTTAAAAATGGCATAATCTTGAATTAAAGTAGTTATCAGTCTAGTTCAACCAGACTAGTCTATATTTATCCATGATATTTGTAAATATATCACTTCAATGAAGTTCTGATGCAATCTGCATGGCGCAATTCACTTGGCAATTTGTTATTAATTATTAACTAATAACTGATTTTATTCATCAAAAAAACTTTATTCATAAAAAAAACAACTTCAAAACTAACACAAACTCTATACTAATATAACTAAAACTAAACTACGGTTCAAGAGCTAGTCTCTATATTGTTCATGGCACACAGCAGTAGCAGCCTCAGGCCAAAAATCCAACCAAACTGAGTATCATCACAAAGACAGGAGCTACTAGTCCAGTAGCACTGGATACTCCAGTACAAGGCTCATCCACACTAACACCACTGCATGAGGTGACACCAGATCCAAGATATGGTTCAGTACAGCAACCCATCCTATCACTGAATGTGTTAACATAAGAAAGACAAGTGGAGGAAGCAGAACTGCAGGATATTCCACCAGAGGTAAATGTGCAGGCATTTAACAAACGTTGGAAATTTGAGTAATCTCCTCGATATTGCCTTATGTACCTCACCTCACAATAGTCTCCACTCTCCTGTCCACAGACACCTTGACGAATCAAGGTAATGGCATAATCCCTTAAGGTATCATCATTCGTCACTATACAATTGTAGTAGGTGTCAATTGGATCGATGCAAGCTGAGACACACAATCGAGAGTAAGCATTGTTGAGAGCAGTGAGCTGAGCATCAGTGAGGGATGAAGCGGGGAGATCTGAGAGACCACCTGTAAGTTCCGTTAAGTTGCAATAGGAAGGAAGGTTGCTTTGGAGCTGGTTTTCACAAGCACTGTTGTCTTGACGTACTTCCAGTTGAGAGCTATGCCTCTTGCTGATTTTGTGCAGCCAGTCAGTGACAGCAACTACATCTCTTTTCTTTGTAGTTGCAGCACCATCACTTGAAGCAACGACAAGAAAACAGCAAAGGAGAAAAACGGTGAACATTCTCAAAGGAAGTAGCACAAAGTAACAACGATTCAAAAGGATAAGTTTGTGTAAAAATATAGTACAAGTGGCAGCTTTTATAGAATATCTAATTTATAATGAAATTCATCGTTGATTATTGACAGGCAAAACTGTTTAATTGATACCCACATTGGCTTCTTTACCACAGGTATTATTGTTATCAGAGACAATTTGACTATCGTCAGGTAGAGGCCAAGGCTCTACTTTGACCAAATTTGGTCATTTCTACAACCTAGCACAATAATTACTCTTACAGAGTAACATTTATAGTACAGGGTGTGGTCTTGCTACGCAAGACCACATTTATTTTTTGTATCAACATTTTTAGTAACAGACTATCTAACAGATACTCTAAGCCAGAGGATTAAAAGTGCTTATTATGCTGCACATTTGCAGTTCCAATGGGATTTTAGCTTTTAGAGTAAATTAAGCAAATGTTTGTGAACAACAAGTATAATGTACCAATTCAAATTATACGAACCGATTAGAAATACATGTACATTCATTATAAATGAGTGAATGACAATTACTTTGTTGGTTTGTCCTCCCTATTATGCAGATCAATTACATTAACACATAATAGACACTGGTATAGTGTATGTTGTCAAACATGTACTGTAATAATAAAATTAATGTAACAGTTAATATGAATTAGTTTTATAGAAATAAAAATCTAAACATGACAAGAGTACATTCAATGTATCATCAACACTGAAAGTGTTTAATTGTAAACTAAGCATGGTAAGTATCTGCTTGAAAACACAAGGGGGAGTGAAATATAACAGAGGGAGTGAACGGAAGAGTGAAGAGTGAACCGTGAACCTGGGGAGCAGACTAGCAGTTATTGTGGTTTTTACTGAGTAAACAATAAAAAGCAATTTTAGTACACCTACTATAATATTTAATTCTTTATTGCAACAGAAGTTATGTATAAATTGAAAACCTCAGAGGAAACATAAAGCAATGTTGCACTATACTTTACATCATTATAATAGCAGATCACTAATAAAAAGAATACACAAACAGTGAGATAAATGTTACTACAATAATTACTATCAAAGTAAAGCATTAACTGACATTTTGAGGTATAACAGACTGAGGCAATGCTTTTGGCTTTATTTTTTGTAAAATTATTTTCATGGAGCATTGCATTACACAGGGAGTCCTATATAACAATTAACAACAATGGCTCTAAAGTTTGAGCAAAATATTGCATCAAAAGTAAAATAATGTAATAAATCTTCCATACGGTTTCCAACTCTCCTCTCTCTATTTATTCTAATCTAAAGAGACTTAGCAATTTCTGAAACAATAATTTCAAAAATAAAATGCTATTATCATCAAAGATTAATTTGTTACCCAATACTACCTCTTGTGTTCAGTTTGTTGCTAAATACCATACAAGATGATTTATTGGCAAGAGTAATATTTGGCAAATTTGCCTGTGGAAAGTTAATGGCAAAATTTGTATTGGCAATTTTGCGCCAAGTGCTATTGAGCAGCAGATTTTATATTGGAAATTTCTTCAGAGAACTGCCAATCGCCAATATTAATTCCTCACCAATAAATTATCTTGTACGGTAACAGGCTTTGCCTTTCTCTGCCACCAGTGGGTGATATGGTCAGAATAATGCAGTGAGCATGATAATGTGAAGAGGGAACCACCTAAAGCTTGAAAATGAATCATGCTTAGTTGCTATGAAGCTTTTAAGTTTGATATACGTTATACATCAAAAATTTAAAGAATTTCTAACCAAATAGGTAACGGCTCTGAATATGACTAGAGTACATGAGGGAGTGAATAAACTGTGGGGGAGAATCAATAGTAATGGAACATTAATTGTGGTAGTGTAGGAGTCTTGTTTACGATTATACGCTGTTAATCTAAGAATTTGCTAAAACAACTATAGTAACTTTATTTAATTATTTCACGTAATAGAGTGTGTGCTTTCCTTAAAAATGCATAATGCTCCATCAAAACATGGTACAAAATACATCAACACATAGCATATGCCACAAGAATACAACAAAAAATTATACACATGTATACATGTACAGTGAAATTTCAGAATAAAAAAACTTTTAGGACACTAATTTTGAATCTTCACTACTTTAGTTGATACATACTGTACGTTGAAATTTGTTTCAAATGTTAAAGAAGTCTCATTATCTAATACATGCACTAAAATTACATAATGAATAGTTTTAAGTGTATGTGCTGACTGCTGAGCTAAGTGTGTTTACTAATAATTGTCTCACTGTCAAATAAATCTTTGACACTTTAAGGCATAAATAAATTAATTTCTGCAGCAAAAAAAACATTGCAATTAGATGATAGAACTGAGACAATGACAACGCTATTGCCTTCGTTCCTTCTTTAATGATACATACATATAGTGCTGTAAATTGAGAAGCAAAAGCAAAATACATATGCATGAGTATGTACCTGTAATGAATATCTACTCTTGTGCATGCATATAATTGTAAACATGAATCGAGATGATCCCACAATTCAGTTTATTGATTACAAAAGCTTTCTATAATAGATCAATTATCAATTGACCATAAAAGGGAGTAGGTACAAGCATAAGTGTGAGTAACTACTGGAATGTGATGAATGTTAGATGTGCTGAACAGATAAATTAATTTTAGTTGCATAATAACACAAAATAATTATTAATTTCCAGTGAACTATAGAACAGTATGGCCTCATTGGACCGTATTCTGTAGTACTACTGGAGTATAGCATGTATGGTATGACATAGAAAATTATATTATTGAACACATACATGTACAGTAGTTATGATGTTGACAAGTTTGTAGCTGTGGAAGCGAGTCATGGTAGCTGTAGAGGGAAGAAAAGAATAAAGAAAGAACTGATGTGTGATAATACAGTTATCCATATTCAGCCTCACTCTCCCACACCCTTCCTCCTTCCTTTCTCTTTTCCTTTGTCTTTTACCTATCATATATCTCTCTCCTTTTTCTTCCTTCTTTTTCATTTACTCAATTTTCACTTTAACTCTAACATTAACTGATAGTCCTTCCTGGATGTGATGTGACACTGTATGTACCTGATACAAACAAAAAGTAAATAAAAAGTGCTTTCCCAAAGTCAAAAAATGTGCTTATACTGCATAGAAGGAAATTTTGGAGGGAGTTAAATTTGCCGAATTGCTACATTTTGGTGATTGGCAAATTTTAATTTGGCTAATTTGCACATAATGGCTCAAAATGGTCGATTTTATTCTAGTGAATGGCTATCAAACGCCAAATTCACCAAATTTAACTACCTCCAAAATTTCCTTCTATACGGTAGATTTACACTATAGCTAACCCTGTACATACCGTATAATGGTTCTTTTCAAGGATAACAAATTTTGCAAATTTATTAAATTTTTTAAGATTCAAAAAATTTTATTCCTTAAAAAATTTTATTTCTTGAAATTTAATAAAGTACAAGATGGTAGAATAGTGGAAATTTGCAAAAGTTAATTTTGTGAACCTTTAGATACAGGTCATTCACAAAAATTATCCTTAAAAACCGCTATACAATAATAAAGGATTCATTATCGTCATACCTATCATTACATGTTGTCTTATTGGTCTCCTCCTAGCTGATGGTTCTTACATTTGTACTTCCTCTTCTCTCTCCTCCTCCTGTTCTATTTAATGACAGGTGCTCAGTCAACCAACGAAAATATCTCTACAGTACATATCAATTATCATGTTAGTACATATCAGTATGCATATCACAATACAGTACACAATTTTTAAAATTCATAAAAATCCAAATTTGATTGGAATTAGCTCTAATTTTACATCAATAACATGTACATGTCTATATATATCAACAATTTTCTCCAATTCATTTTCAATGAAATTTGGTTTGAGATCTTGCAAGAACTTTGGCCCAATTTTTGAGCAACTTCAAAAAGTCATAAAAATCCAAACTCAATTGGATTTATGTGTACTTCAAATTTTTTAAACAACATAAGGGGATGTACATGCATCAGAAAAAATTATAAAAATATAGAATTCTCTCCTTGTCATTTTTGATGAAATTTGGTTTGAGATCTTTTCACAATGGTACAGGGACTTTGGGCCAATTTTTAAGCAACTTTAAAAGTTCATAAAAAATTTAAACTTGATTGGAATTAGCTCAAACTTTCTACACAATATAGAGATATGTATATGCCTTAGAAAATCTAATAAAAATTAAAAATTTTCTCTTAGTCATTATTGACAAAATTTGGCCAATGTATTTGGTGCTGCTTTGAAAATTCACAAAAGTCTTATTTTGATTGGCAACTCTTTCCACCATAAAAATGTAATAAAATAGAAAAATTATATAGTACCTCTTAAACATTATGTTCATAAATAATATGTAAGTTACTATGGCATAAAAATAAAATAAAACCTTACATTAGGTTATAAAAATTAGCAAATCCATATCTATTGAACATGTAGTCACTTACCAGATCAATCCCCTTTACAGAAACTAACAGTAGGTAGACCATCATCATCAGACTCACTGTCACTGTTTAAAAGTGTAGAGTAATCACCAGCTTCATTCAGTGGCACCCTCTTCATCAGTATCTGCAAAAATATCACCATTATTAGTCTCTTTTATTATCTCCACTGATTTATCAATAATTGATTGATGGTCACTATCAAGCGGTTCTTTATTTTGTGAGGTGTTATAGAGCTTCATCAGCAACTGCATTTGGTCCTGCTTCATCCTTTAATGACAAAGGGGATTCTAAAGGTGGTCACAGTTCAAAATCAGGCTCAACATGGCTACACTTAGAGGTAGTCTCGCAAGCCAGACCATTCTCGAGCCTACAGTCATTGGCATCTACCCTGATCTACCCCAATGACTGTTATTATTGCTCAAAGGTCAACCGTGTCCTACCTCCTCTGAGCCAGACCATTCCCCAGCCTGTAGGCTGGGGAATGGTCGAGGGGCCCGTAACGCCTGAGAAATCTCGCACACACCTAGAGAAATCTTCATGAAATCACAGAAATCCACCTAATCAGCAGAAATCCAGGGAAATCACTAGAAATCCATTGAAATCAGAGAAATCTAAATAAATCATAAATAAAGAGAAACCCAGAAATCAAGACTAAAATCCGGAAATCAGGTACAATTTGTAGGGCCGTTCGGACCCCTCGGGAATGGTCTGGCTTGTGAGACCATATAGCCTGATATATGGTGAGACTAACTTAGAGGGCCTTTCCTCTGTTGTAGTACCAGTCGACTCAGTCTCAGGTTCTGTAGAACGCTTTCTCTTTCCCCTCTTCACTCTCCGTAAGGAATCAGATGAGATTAGTCCTGAAGTTTCAACATCACTAGAAATAGGACTTTATGATTGCATTCACAGTGAAAACTGTCTCCATTCTGCATGAATTAATTATATTGATTAACCACGCCCAACAGATGATGAAAAAAATTAATAAATTACTAATGTTTCACCGAGGTCTTCACCCAAAATTCAGTTTCAGTACAGTTATAATTATGTTCATGCATGATACATGTACTGGTAGATCCATATCAACAATCAGATCAAACATCTAACAGTCAAACTGAGTATCATCACAAAGACAGGAGCTACTAGTCCAGTAGCACTTGATACTCCAGTACAAGGCTCATGCACACTAACACCACTGCATGAGGTGAAAAATACTTCCAATGAAAAAGAGGTTTACCATGCAGAATAAAAAAGATCAGCATGTAATATTAATTTAGCTAAAATGTAAATGCGAGCTTTGGTTCATGCACTTTTGAACATCATGTGTAAATGATGCATCAAATATTCCAATCTTGTCAAGTATTTGTAATTGTAGTTAAATACGGCCATTCAGTAAAAGGTATTTGTATTTAAATACACTGAGGTGTATTTGACCCTAAATCTGCCACAAGTCCCATGTAGTCCCTGTCCCTATTTTATCCTTTAAGTCCTTTGCAATTCCTGTCCGGTCCCCCTTTTATGGCAACTCCTGTATGGATGTCTTCACCCAAAATACTATACCAGAGATAATGAATTAAGTTCATACATAATACATGCAGATCCATATCAACAATCAGACTACAATTTGTCAAATCCAACAGTCACTCAAACTGAGTATCATCAAAAAGACAGGGCCAGTAGCACAATTAAGGCTCATCCACACTAACACTGTTAGTGTGGATGAGCCTTGTACTGGAGTATCCAGTGCTACTGGACTAGTAGCTCCTGTCTTTGTGATGATACTTAGTTTGGTTGGATTTTTGGTCTGAATGTTGTTACTGTGTGCCATGAACATATAGAGGCTACCTCTTGAATAGTTTAGTTTTAGTTATATTAGTGTCACCGTAAAAAATTGTCAAATTAATTGAGCTTTCAGATAGCATTAATGTCAGTTCATAATTTGCAATAAAGTGATGCATTTATTATGGATGAATATTAAACTAGACTTAAAATTGATTTATATGTTCATCATAATTATTCCATTTATATAAAGGCTATCATACACGGGGCAACATTGTTGCATGCAACTTTGTGGTTACTTTGA
>NW_003546373.1:111198-129581 GCF_000090795.2 Amphimedon queenslandica | reverse complement strand
TAAACAATCATAGCCGGCAGAGCTAATAGTAATAGTAATAATGATAAATGTTGCTTACAAGATCAAAATAACTACAAATGTTGCTAGCAACAAGTTACCACGTGTATGAAGGCTTTAATGTTAATATTTTCAGTAATAGGATGGGTTGCTGTACTGAGCCATATCTTGGATCTCATGCAGTGGTGTTGGCCCATTCTATCACTGAATGTGTTGACATTAATGCTTTCATACACAAGGCAACTTGTTGCTAGCAACATTTTGTGGTTATTTTGATCTTGTAAGCAACATTTATCAATCATTATTACTGTACTATTATTAGCTCTGGCTATGAAAAACATGTTGCCAAGAGTAGAAAGTTGCTGGCAACCTGTGATCAAAACAGTTAAAGCAGTGCCAGAATTGAAATAATCCTTTAAATGAACATATAGAGCTAAATCAAAGTATAATTTAGTCTGGCTTAATATTCTCATCCATGATAAATGTATCACTTTTATTGCAAATTATGAACTTATGATGCAATCTGAAAGTGCAATTAATTTGGCAATGTATTATTAGCTGATATCTTTATCAATTTTATTATCAATTTATCAGGTTTTATTGGTGGTTTACAAGCAGATTTGCCAATATTAAAACTGCCAATCATTAATGTGCATGCTCAGTAATGCATAAGTGTACACAAGATTCTCTAATTATAATTTTACAACAAAATTGACAAAATAAAGCGCTGCAAAAATGAAGTGCTATATGGTATTTATAATGATTCATTCTTTATTTCTTGCCTTCCTTGCATCATACAGATAGTTCACCTCAGTCTACTATCAATTACATCATGGCTGGTCATTTCCAGCAGCTGCAAGTGGTCAGTAATAGCTACTCAACTGTCTCATCCTCCAGTATCACTCTCTGTTAGGAGATTTGAGTAAGTATTTTAACATACATGTACATGTACATGTACATTTACTGTATAGATGGTAATTTAATTTTGGAGGCAATAAATTTTGACAAATTTGGCATTTAAATAGAATAGGCATTTGCCAAAATAAACCCCACCATTTTGAACCATACATTATGTACATGCTTGATGGCATAATAAATTAATAATAGTTTTCTGTTATCCACCCACACAACCACTGTATTTATTATTAGTGAAATCAATTATAGGAACAACCTGGGGGCTTCACCCCTAGATCGTAAAAAAATAGATTGCTTCTTCAATGCTGGTAAAACAGCCTTTTCCTGCATTTTCGTCAATTATGGGTGGGGCCAAGATTATTTCAAGCATACTGCCATGTTACTGGTACTTCTGACTGCTCCTTAATAAAGCACTGGAAACTGCTGAAATCATGATCAGGGGGCTAAATACCTTTGTTAAGAGGTTTGGTAGTGATGCAAGAGTCCAGGACTTCAGTAATTTTTTCTGAGCCCACCCATTAAGAGGGTGCTCAAGCCCCCTCAGCCCCCACCTAAATACACCTCTGCAAAGTAACTACAAATGTTGCTAGAAGGCCTTAATGTCATGATATTCAGTGATAGGATGGGTTGTTGTACTGAGCATCTGATGTCAACTCATGTAGTGGTGTTAGCCCATCCTACTGTATAGTGTTTTTATTGAGGATAATAAATTTTGAGAATGAACCATATCAGGAAGCATAGATGCAGGAAGTTTGCTGAATTAATTTTTGCAAATTTTGACTATTCTGCCATCTTGTACCCCATCAAATTGATTTTCAAGGAAATTAATTCTTGAATCTTGAAAAATCTGCAAAATTTGTGAAATTTGTTACCCTCAAAAATAACCCGCTATACCATGGCGGTATTTCTGAATGTGTCGTCATTAAGGCCTTCATACATGAGGCAACTTGTTGCCAGCAACATTTGTAGTTACTCTGATCTTGTAAGCAACATTTATCATTATTACTATTATTATTAGCTCTACTATGACTGTTTACAAAAAACATGTTGTTGCCAAGAAATAGGCAACCTGTGATCAAAACAGTCAAAGCAGCATGGTGCCAGAATTCATTACATGTGTACATGTATATGCGTTATTTAACAGGAATGATCCTGATGAACATATAAATCTAAGTATAATTCTAGTCTGGCTTAATATTTATCTATAATAAATGCATCACTTTATTGCAAATTACGAACTTATGATAGTGCAATTATAATTTGGCAATTTATTATTCACTGATATCTTTATCAAAAAAATTCACAACTGACTTCAAACTCTATACTAACATAACTAAAACTAAACTATTCAAGAGATAGTCTCTTTATGTTCATCGCACACAGCATAGTAGCCTCAGGCCAAAAATCCAACCAAACTGAGTATCATCACAAAGACAGGAGCTACTAGTCCAGTAGCACTGGATACTCCAGTACAAGGCTTACAGAACTGCATGCATGAGTTTAATGTACAAACATTACTAGGCAACTTTGTTGCTGGCAACCTGTGATCAAAACAGTCAAAGTGACAGAGCCATTCATTAAGCAGGTGCATTATAATTTTTAAAAATGGCATAATCTTGGAATTAAAGTAGTTATCAGTCTAGTTCAACCAGACTATATTTATCCATGATATTTGTAAATATATCACTTCAATGAAGTTCTGATGCAATCTACATGGTGCAATTCACTTGGCAATTTGTTATTAATTATTAACTGATAACTGATTTTATTCATCAAAGAAACTTTATTTATCAAAAAAAACAACTTCACAACTAATGCAAACTCTATTATAAGTAAAATTAAACTACGGTTCAAAAGCTAGTCTCGATATTGTTCATGGCATACAGCAGTGGCAGCCTCAGGCCAAAAATCCAACCAAACTGAGTATCATCACAAAGACAGGAGCTACTAGTCCAGTAGCACTGGATACTCCAGTACAAGGCTCATCCACACTAACACCACTGCATGAGTTGATACCAGATCCAAGATATGGCTCAGTACAACAACCCATCCTATCACTGAATGTGCGAACACTAGAAAGACAAGTGGAAGGAGCTGAACTGCAGGATATTCCTCCACCAGAGGTACTTGATGGACAGGAATTTAACAAACGTTGGAAACTTGAGTAATCTCCTCGATATTGCCTTATGTACCTCACCTCACAATAGTCTCCACTCTCCTGTCCACAAACACCTTGACGAATCAAGGTAACGAGATAATCCCTTAAGGCATCATTATTTGTCACTATACAATTGTAGTAGGTGTCAATTGGATCGATGCAAGCTGAGACACAAAATCGAGAGTAAACATTGTTGAGAGCAGTGAGCTGAGCATCAGTGAGGGATGAAGCAGGGAGATCTGAGAGACCACCTGAAAGCTCTGTGAAGTTGCAATAGGAAGGAAGATCGCTTTGAAGCTGGTTTAAACAAGCAGTGAGGTCTTGACGTACTTCCAGTTGATAGCCATGCCTCTTACTGATTTTGTGCACCCAGTCAGTGACAGCAGCTACATCTCTTTTCTTTGTAGTTACAGCACCATCACTTGAAGCAACGACAAGAAAACAGCAAAGAAGAAAAATGGTAAACATTCTCAATTAAGGAAATAGCATAAAGTAATAGCAATGGTCCGAATGCACAGCTTTTATAGAATATCTAATGCATAATGAAATTCATTGTTGATTTATCGACAGGCAACTGTTTAATTGATACCCAAATTGGCTTCACGGTCATTAATGACTGGTTTGTGCTGCTTTACCACAGGTATTATTGTTATTAGAGACACTTTGACTATAGTCAGGCAGAGGCCTGTCAGGCTCTACTTTGACCAAATTTGGTTACTTTTAAAACTTGTATAATAATTACTCTTTAAGAGTAACATGTACAGTACAGGTTGTGGTCTGGCTACTTGAGGCTACAGTACATGCACATCTACTTCTTGAATCAACATTTTATTAAGAATAGTAACAGGCTAACAGATACTATAAGCCGAAGGATCAAAAGTGCTAATTATGCAGTAAAAACTGTTTGTGAACAACAAGTTTATTGCATACAATTTTTTACAAAATGAATGTAATGCATCAATTCAGAGTTATATGAACCATTAGAGATACATTCATTATGAATGAGTAAATGACAATTTCCTTGTCCTCCTTATGCAGATTATAATTACATCAATACATAATACAGGTAGTGTTTGTACATTCAATGTATCACCCACTGAAAGTTTTAAATTGTAAACTAAGCATTGGTGCTTGGGAAAGTACTTGCTTGTACACACAAGAGGGAGTCTGAAATAAAATAACAAAGGGAGTGAACGAAAGATTGAACTGGGGAGCAGTTATACTGTGGTTCGTACTAAGTAAACAACAAATTCCAAGAATTTGCAAAAGCAATTTTATAATAAAGAGGTAAGTACACCTACTATAATATTAATTCTTTATATATTGCAACTGAAGTTTTAGTGTCATAAAAAGGGTTTATGAATTTGAAAACCTCAGAAAAAGACATAAAGCTCTATCAAAACATGGCAATGTTGCATTATGCTTTGCATCATTATAATAGCAGATCCCTAATAGAAGGAGTACACAAAAAAGAGTTAGTGTTTATGATTATTCACTGCAAAAAATTTTCTAAAACAACTATAGTAACCTGATGTAATTATTTTATGTAATAGAGTGCATACTTTTCTTAAAATACATTATGCTCCAACAAAACATGATACAATATATATGTACATGTACATCAACACATAGCATAAACCATGTAATATTGCTTCAAAAATAGAACACAAAACTATACATACATGTACAGTCAAGTTTCAAAGAAAGGGAGGTTTTGGGACACCAATTTTGAATATTTAATATTTTAGTTGATACATACTGTACATTGAAATTTTTTTCAAATGATAAAGAAGTCTCTTATTTAATAGATCTACATGTATTTAAATTTAATGAATGGTTTAAAGTTTCCTAAAGTATATAATGTGCTGACTGCTGAGCTAGTGTTTACTAATGATTGTCTAAATCTCAAAATAAACTGACACTTTAAGGCATAAATAAATTAAATTCTGTAACAACAACAAACATTGCAATTAGATGATAGAACTGGGACAATGCTATTGCATTCTTTCCTTCTTTAATGACACATGCATAAAGTGCAGTAAATTGAGAAGCCAAAGCAAATACATATGCATGACTCTTATATGCATGTGCATAATTATAAACATGTATTGAGATAATCCTGCATTTCAGTTTATTGATTACAAAAGCTTTCTATAATTAATCAATTGGCCCTTAAAAGGAAATAGAATGAGAGTAACTACTGGAATGTGATGAATGCTACATGCACTGAACAGATTAAAAATTTTAGCTGCATTATGACACAACAATAATTAGTAATTTTCAGAACAGTATGGTCTCATTGAATTACTACTGGAGTATAGCATGTATGGTATGCCATAAAAAATAATATTATTGAACACATACACGTACAGTAGTTATGGTGTTGACAAGTTTGAAGCTGTCGAAGTGAGTCATGGTAGCTGTAGAGGGAAGAAAAGAAGAGAGAAAGAATTAACTGATGTGTGATAATACAGTTATCCATGTTCAGCCTCACTCTCCCACACCCTTCCTCCTTCCTTTCTCTTTTCTTTTGTCTTTTACCTTCATATATCTCTCTCCTTTTCCTTTCCTTCTTTTTCATTTACTCAAATTTCACTTTAACTCTAACATTAACTGATAGTCCTTCCTGGATGTGATGTCACTGTATGTACCTGATATAAACAAAAAGTAAATAAAAAATGCTTTCCTAAACTCAAAAAATGTGCTTATACTGTATAGAAGGAAATTTTGGAGGGAGTTAAATTTGCCGAATTGCTAAATTTTGGTGGCCATGTGCCATTGAGCATGCCTCAAAATGGTCGATTTTTATTCTGGTGAATGGGTATTAAAATGCCAAATTCACCAAATTTAACTACCTCCAAAATTTCCTTTTATACAGTAGATCTACACTGTAGCTAACTCTGTTACAGTATAATGGTTCTTTTCAAGCATAACAAATTTTGCAAATTTATCAAATTTTTTAAGATTCAAAAAATTTTATTCCTTAAAAAAACTTTATTCCTTGAAATTTAATACAGTACAAGATGATAGAATAGTGAAAAAGTTAATTTTGTGAACCTCTGGATACAGGTCCTTCACAAAAATTATTATCCTTAAAAACCACTATATAATAATAAAGGATTCATTATCGTCATACCTATCATTACCTGTTGTCTCATTGGTCTCCTCCTAGCTGATGGTTTCTTATATTTGTGCTTCCTCTTCTCTCTCCTCCTCCTGTTCTATTTAATGACAGGTGCTCGGTCAACCAATGAAATATCTCTACAGTATAATTATATCAATTATCATGTTAGTACACAACTTTTAAAATTCATAAAAATCCAAATTTGATTAGAATTAGCTCAAATTTTCTACACAACATATGTACATGTATATATATATATATCAATAATTTTTTTCCTATTCATTTTTGATCAAATTTGGTTTAAGACCTTGCAAGGACTTTGGCCCAATTTTTGAGCAACTTCAAAAAGTCATAAAAATCCAAATTCAATTGAAATTACGTGTACTTCAAATTTTCTAAACAACATAAGGGCATGTATATGCATTTAAAAAATTATAAAAATGTAGAATTCTCTTTTTGTCATTTTTGATGAAATTTGGTTTGAGATCTTTTCATAATGGTACAGGGACTTTGGGCCAATTTTTAAGCAGCTTTAAAAATTCATAAAAATTTAAATTTGATTGGAATTAGCTACACAATATATATAAGGATATGTATTATGCATCAGAAAATCTAAAAAAATAAAAAAATTTCTCTTAGTCATTATTGACAAAATTTGGTCAATGTATTCGGCACTGCTTTGAAAATTCACAAAAATCTTGTTTTGATTGGCAACTCTTTCTACCATAAAAATGTAATAAAATAGAAAAATTATATAGTACCTCTTAAACATTATGTTCATAAATAATACATAAGTTACTATGGCATAAAAATAAAATAAAACCTTACATTAGACTATAAAAATTAGCAAATCCATATGCATTGAACGTGTAGTCACTTACTAGACCAATCCCCTTTACAGAAATTAACAGTAGGTAAGACCATCATCATCAGACTCACTGTCACATACTTTTTAAAAGTGTAGAGTAATCGTCTACTTCATTGGCACCCTCTTCATAAGTATCTGCAAAAATGTCATCATTATTAGTCTAGTCTTTTATTATTTCCACTGATTTATTAATAATTGATTGATGGTCGCTATCAAGCAGTTCTTTATTTTGTGAGGTGCTAGCTTCATCAGCAACTGCACTTGGTCCTGCTTCATCTTTAATGATAGAGGAGACTCTGAAGGGAGTTCAAAATCAGGCTCAACATGGCTACAGAGGGCCTTTCCTCTGTTGTAGTACTAGTCGACTCAGTCTCAGGTTCTGTAGAACGCTTCCTCTTTCGCCTCTTCACTCTCCGTAAGGAATCAGATGAGATTAGTCCTGAACTTTTATCATCACTAGAAATAGGACTTTCCCCGCATTCACAGTGACAAAACTGTCGGCACCATGCATTCTGAATAATTATCATTCATTGTTAATAATTGATCAACCACGCCCAACAGATAATGAATAAATAATTAAAATTATTATTATTGATTCAAGCCCGGTCTATTTTGATACAACTTTGACTGGCATCAATGTTGTGTTGAATCATGTCTGTTGCTCTGCCTGAACCAGTAAGCTTACCATACACCAGCATGGTTGTATCATAATCATGAGCTTTATGGCTGACAATCAAAATTGTATCAATCATGCTACGCTGCACGCACCTGCAGGCTGCCCAAAATCTATGATACAGGGATGCGTCAAGCTGGGTCATCATTGAAATCAGCTATGAATCAACTTAAAATTCTTGGCTGTGTACTAAAGAATAGCATGTCTTTACCCAAAACTCTTACTAACAGTTAATTGTGTTGACATGATGCAGGATGATGCATGCATCATCCATATCAACAATCAGACTATAAATCCAACCATCAAACTGAGTATCATCAGTTCCTTACAAAGACAGGAGCTACTAGCCACTGACTCCAGTACAAGGCTCATTCACACTAACCAACACTAACCCCATAACTATGTTACATTGTAAAATCAATGCTAAACCAGTGCATGCATGAGTTTAATGTGTGAACATTACTAGGCAACTTTGTTGCTGGCAACCTGAGATCAAAACAGTCAAAGCAGTGCCAGAGCTGTTCATTAAGCAGGATGCATTAAAATGAAATAATCTTAAAGTAGTTATCAGTCTAGTTCAACCAGACTATATTTATCCATGATATTTGTAAATATATCACTTCAATGAAGTTCTGATGCAATCTGCATGGCGCAATTCACTTGGCAATTTAATATCACTTGGCAATTTGTTATTAATTATTAACTGATAACTGATTTTATTTATCAAAAATATCAAAAAACAACCTCACAACTAATTCAAACTCCATACTAATATAACTAAAACTAAACTACGGTTCAAGAGCTATAGTCTCTATAATGTTCATGGCACAAGCACACAGCATAGCAGCTTAGCTCAGACCAAAAATCCAACCAAACTGAGTATCATCACAAAGACAGGAGCTACTAGTCCAGTAGCACTGGATACTCCAGTACAAGGCTCATCCACACTAACACCACTGCATGAGGTGACACCAGATCCAAGATATGGCTCAGTACAACAACCCATCCTTTGACTGAATGTGTTAACACTATCAAGACAAGTGGAGGAAGCAGAGCTGCAGCTGGATATTCCACCAGAGGTAATTGTACAGGTATTTAACAAACGTTGGAAACTTGTGTAATTTCCTTCATATTGCCTTATGTACCTCACCTCACAATAGTCTCCACTCTCCTGTCCACAAACACCTTGACGAATCAAGGTAATGAGATAATCCCTTAAGGTATCATCATTTGTTGCTATACAATTGTAGTAGGTGTCAATTGGATTGATGCAAGCTGAGACACAAATTCGAGCATAAGCATTGTTGAGAATAGTGAGCTGAGCATCAGTGAGGGATGAAGCAGGAAGATTTGAGAGACCACCTGTAAGTTCTGTTAAGTTGCAATAGGAAGGAAGGTCACTTTGAAGCTGGTTTTCACAAGCAGTGTTGTCTTGACGTACTTCCAGTTGAGAGCCATGCCTCTTGTTGATTTTGTACAGCCAGTCAGTGACAGCAGCTACATCTCTTTTTTTTGTAGTTACAGCACCATCACTTGAAGCAACGACAAGAAAACAGCAAAGGAGAATAATGGAAAACATTTTAAAAGAAACTATAGCACAAATTAATAGCAAAGGTTTGAAAGAATAAGTTTGTATCAAAATAAGTACAAGTGACAGCTTTTATAGAATATCTAATGTATAATGAAATTCATCGTTGATTACGAAAGGCGAAACTGTTTCATACCCACCCACATTGGCTTTATGGTCATTAATGAATAGTTTGTGTTGCTTTACCACAGTTATTATTGTCATTAGAGGCCTTTCGACTAAATTTGGTCATTTTTACAGATTCATTTGGTAATACTCTTTACTGCATGAGTAACATGTATGTACATACCGGTATATACATTTATTTCTTACATCAACATTTTTAGAAAGAACAGAAACCAAATAAACCAACAGATACGTGTATAAACCAAAATATTAACAGTGCTTCATGTATTTACAGTTCTAATAGGATTTAGGGTAACCACTGTTTTTGATCAACAAGTTTATTGCATGCATTCTTCTTAACAATAAAGAATGTAATGCATCAATTCAGAGTTACATAAACCCATTAGAGATGTATTCATTATGAATGAGTGAATGACAATTACTTTGTCCTCCTTATGCAGATCAACATTAACACATAATAGATAGGGTACATGCAGTATGTTTTCAGACTTGTACTGATAATAATAGAACTTACAACTTAACAAAACAATATGAATAGTTCTATAGGAAAAAGAGAGTCTGAATATGACAAAAGTATTGAAAGTTTTTAATTGTAAACTAAGCATTGGTGCTTAGGAAAGTACCTGCTTGTATGCCTTATACACACAGTGAAATATAACAGAGGGAGTAAAAAGTGAACTTGGGGAGCATGTACTGTGGTTTTTACTGAGTAAACAATAAATTCTAAGAATTTGCAAAAGTAATTTCATAATAATAAGTACACCTGCTATTATATTAATCCTAAAGTTTTAGTGTCATAAAAATGTGCATAAATTGAAAACCAAATGTAAAACTTTATCAAAAAAGCAATGTTGTACATCATTATAAAAGCAGATCCCTGTAAGTCCAAAATAGAAAGAGCACACAAACATAGGATAAATGTTAGTGTCAAAGTATAAACCATTAACTGACATTTTGAGGTATAACAGACTGGGGAATGCTTTTGGCTTTATTTTTTGTAACATTATTATGCTATCATATTATACTGTACGTGGGAACTTTCATGGGGCATTGCATTACGGAAGGAAGTGCTCTAGAAACCAATGGCTCTAAAATTTGAACAAACTATTGCAAGCAGTGTAATAAATTGTCCATACGGTTTCCAACTCTGCTCTCCCTATTTATTCTAATCTACTGGCTGCTTCATAACCTGATTCCAAGCCAATAGTAATAATAATTTGTTATTATTGTTATAAAATATAAGTTAATTTTTCATAGACTAGCACATAATTGTTTTCATGCACTGTAATAGTAATAATAATACTGAATTACACATAGCTAATAAAGTCTTACTATTGGTAGCAGTTTTTGTGGCTGTTCTCTTTTATGTCTATCAATCAATGTTTTCTTTTGATGATTAAGAGTTTTCATCAGGAGTAGAGTGTATCTAATTCCAATATATTCAAGTGATGGATGAATGAAGATAGTTTCATATAAATGTTGTACTAGCTCTATCCAGTTAGGTTGAGATGACTTATTGTCATGTGCATGTCCTAACTTCAGTAGTCTGATGGTTGTATGTGACTGTAACATGTTAGTAACAGCAGGTACTACCTGTTCATATAGCAATGGTGTGATTACTTGTACGTTCTCTTCCCAACTACATAAATGATCTGGTTCAAAAAATATTGCAAGTTCTGTGAGATTGTTCATTAGAGATATGACATTAATAAAACTTTTTATCCCTTCATTCAGTGGAATACATACTCTCAAGTGCTGTAGACTAGTGTTGTGTCTAAGACCAGTTGATAGAAAGGACAGGAATGAACTAGGAATGAACCTTCCATACTTGCACTCGTAATAAGACATAATCTTAAGGTATTTCAGTGTTTGGTTTTGCATTAGCATGTCTTGTAGACTAGTACCCATACTGCTGGTATATACTCTGTTGAAAATCTCCACACTCAGAGTTTTAAGTGTAGTATTGGTTTTTAGAATAGTAAATAGTTCAATAGCACTCTCAGCTGTGTCTAGTCGTTGTAAAGTAAGTGTATGTAGACTGGAATGAGAGAGAAATAGAAGATGTGGTGGGTATGGATCATATAGTATCAGACAGTGTAATCCTTTGATATGTGGAAGGAGTGATGATGTCATCAATTTATTGATACTCCATCCTCCTATCCCTAGAGCAGTCAATGGTGTGTTCACCTCTACTATATTCAGTGATGATGGTAGGAGTTTATCAGGTATGTCCAGTGAAAGAGCTTGTAATGTGTTGTTGTCCTTTAGTAACTGCTCTATTACTCCATCAGATAGAAGAGGAGGAGGAAGAAGTGTTTTAATAAGAAAATCATGTATTTCTAGTGTTAATGATGTTATTGTTTTATTTCTTGCTACTCCTTTAATGACACTGATAATGGCTGTTATTTCATTACTTCCAGTATAGTGAATTAACATTTCTCGTAGTGTTGAATTCATTTCTATACATTTTTCAAGTTCAGTGCACTTGTCTTTAGAGTATGCATTTTTAAGAGAATCATTTATTTCTAAGTGTAGTATTGTCACTTTAGGAAGATTGAGGAACTGTAACAAAATAAATTTAACTTGAAAAATATCTAATACGAACTTACAGTAGCACTCCTGAATATTACATAGAATTGATGATGGTTGTAATAATTTATGTATTGAGTTATTGGTGGGTTCATACATCCTTAAATCTAGTCTCTTACACTGGGTCTGTAGTGAGTTATTGGTTAGCCCAGCAGCAATAACTGATAGTTCCTGGTTAGATGTACGCCTCAGGTCCAAGTGATTCCATGTTGTGTTGGAATTGTTTATACAATAACTGAGACACAACAAGTCAAACAATGATAGATGTGCTGATTCAGTATCAAGATACAGTGAGTGGTTGTTGATGGATTGTGCTAATACTTGACATAATGTTTTGTTCTGTGATTCATACAGGAGTTGAAAAAGAAGAATGGGAATATTGTCCAAAGGACCATCAACTGTAATATATTTTAAGCTAATTTCGGGATTCTGATAAAAGTAGGAGAGATGAAAACTCCCAAACCAAAACAATGGCTTCATCTTATGTAAGTCAAGTTTTTTATTAAAATACTGTTGGTAGCTCTCATGTTCAAGGTGAGTTAGACCTGCCACAAACCTCAGACACATTCGAAAGTGATCATTATTAAAGTGATCCTTAAACACTTCCTCTGTCTTCTCCTCATGCTTAGCTATCCACCATGCAGCTAGAAATTCCTGTATACTCAAGTGAAGGAACTGATACTCCTCCTCATCATAATTTATAAATTTTGTCATCAATCCAAGATATTTTTCTTTGATTGCTTCACTCAGCGACTGTAGTTGATGTGAATAGAATGTCATTCTTGTATTAACCAGGTTAGTATAAGCTAACTGACACATCTCTTGTAAAGGTTTAGCTAATTGTGATGGTAATGAAGAAAGACTACCTAAAGTATGTGGGTTAATGTCCTGTTTTTCCAAATGTCTTCTGATAGTTTGTAAAATAAAGTTCTCATACAGTTGAGTGAGTGTTTTTGGTAAGTGTCCTCCTTCCTTACAATAAACTAAGATGACCATGGAACAGACTAGTGGTACATAGCACAATGATTTGACATCATTTCGTAGTTTTAGATCATTAATAAGGCTCACTGCTAGTTGTGAGCTTTTATCAGTTGGTAATTTAACTTGTTTACTTTCACTATTGTCTGCAGTAAGGGCAAAGTATTTTATGAGTTCTTGTGCTAATTTTGTATCTTCTTGAATTGTTTGTATAATTACTGTTGATATGTCATGCTTAGAAAACCCAATAACTTGAACATGCCTACTGATAGTATCCATTTTTAAAAGTGAAGAGGAGGCATAGCTACGAGAGGTAACAATTACTGAACATTGGTCTAACTGCTTTCTATGAATAATACTAGTAGCCAATGAAGACTGTCTGAGTTGTTCACTTAGTTCATCCCAACCATCAAAGATTATCAGTAATCCTTCTCCATCTCTATCTGAAAACCAACCAACTACTTTTGAAAGTTTGGAACTTTTATATTCAAACAGGTCAGCTAGTGTAGTAGCTGTAGTTATCTTGCTATTCCTTAAAGGACAGTAAATTACCAAGTAATAATGTTGGTGTAAAAGTGTTCCATTAGCCCACATTTTTAACAGTTTACGACAGAGTGTTGTCTTGCCAATACCAGGAGGACCGTCTATTACTACTCTTAGAGACAGAGAGCTATCTGTGGGTTGCAGGATGTCGTCAACACTTATCTCTTTGTTTTCAGTTAGTTGAACTGTTTCATCAACTTTTCCTCTTAGCAGATGCCAAGCTGATTCTGCTTGTCTCCTGGAATCTTGTTTTTTTACTAGTGCTAGTCTTCCAAAAAAATCTTTTCCAATTCTTGGTGGCCAGTCTGTAGCAACAACAGGTTGGTGTATGTAGTGTTGTTTCATATTTTCAGCATATCCTTGAACATCATCAGGTATTGAACTAATGAATTTAGTTTCATCAGACTGACCTATTGATCAAAACATGATATAGAAAGAATGCATGCAGAAATTAAACAATGATAGTACATCAGGTATAGGCTAATCTCAGTAATAAGGTATTACCAAGAGTACATAATGTCACACACACTCACCTAGCTGGTGTGATATAGAGGTAGCAATATCTGTTAGTGTATGATGTTGTTGGTTTATCAATACTTGACATATATCAATAAGATACTGTTCTGGATTAAGAGAAGATTCCAACAGTCGTTGTAGCACAGACACTAATTGACTTGATTTCCTATGATCAGATATTCCTGTTGCTGTTTGTATATTGTCTTTGGTATCCAGTGGTATCAGTCCTTCAGCATACAGTGCATCAGTTACTCTGTAAAGGTTAGTAGTAATAACATCAGTGAGTTTACTGGAATGAGTCCTTAATATATCCTTTGAATCACCTGCAGTACTCATCAGTTATAACGAGTGTAATAAGGGTATACTCACCTGATGTTGTAGCACTGGTAACAGTTTTATAAACTGATGATGATACAGTAGATACTACTGGTGTACTAGTAGGAGTGTCATTATTACCTATTATTAGCATTTAGCAAAGGTAGGATCAATAGTTTATATACATTTTATACCTGATGTAATGTCAGTATTACTGTCATGAGTGAAGCGATTCTCTTCAACTACTGTTAAATCAGTTGCTGCAATAGGTTCTGTCGTATGATCTATAGTAGTGTTATCAGTTAATGAGTGTGTTAATGTAGCAACAGATTTATTAATTAGATGCATGATCATTTATTTACCTCTTGTACGTTGGTGTATTTGTAACTGGGCATTAATAGTTTGCAATAAATTGACCTCTTCTCTTTTAGTCAATGCATTGAGTACATCTCTCCATGTTGCGACAGGGTTTGTATTTAACCATTTTGTGAATAAAGCTAGTTTTTGATGTTCAGAATTAATTTGTTTTATAATTATTGTAATATCTTGTTGTTTTATTCCAGGTAAAAGAAGACCAAAAGGTTGCCAGTCAACAAGCGGTTCAAGCCATTGAAGTAATAGGAAAATATCAGGTTGGTCATCAATCATAGGACCAGGATTGAGTTCAACATCTCCAGATAAGAGGAGGAGAAGTAAAACCAAATAGTAGATCAGGTCAGAGCTACTGCCAATTGTAGATCTAGATCTAGCTATAAACAAGACTAATGACTGGAGGCCTAGGCAGATCTTCACAGTAATAGGAATTATACCTATTGTAAATACATGCACAGTATGATTATTATAAATTATGTAGTAGCTAGCTTGTTTACCAGATGGAGGAAAAAGAATGAGCTTGATACTTAATAATAATAAAAAAAGAGAAACAATAAAAGATAGAGCTGCTAGCTGTTTGGGTGTCTTCTCTCCTGATATAGTACTGTGGCCTGACTTGCTGTTTATAGCATCTTTGAATGAGTGAAAGTTGTGGCCATCAGCTGGTCTACTGGAGGCAGCTTGGCAGCAGTTCCATAATCCAATACTCACTCTCCATTGAGTGACATCAACCATCTTGTATGTACTATGGTATTTATGGAGGACAATGAGAGAATTAGGTAACTTAAGGTGTAACTATTTCAGTTACATGTATGACTTACATGCACCACAATAAAGATAGCAGGACTTTAAAAGAGAAGAGCCTTCTAGCCCTGCAAATTTCAAATACAGCAACAAGTCTTTTCCACTGTAAATTGAAATGAACAATGTAACTATACCTCTATAAAGGATGGGTGTATCAGTGTATAGCTACTGAAAGATACTAAAAAAAACACTGAATATCATTATAATATCTTATTACTCAGAGGGGTGGAATAATTGGTAGAATGGGGTGCTGATCAGCCTGGTGGTCTGATCCTGGTCTAGTCTGATCCCAGAGGGGTGGATTCCTGGTCTGATCATTATACACTTTTAGACTGATCTACCAAAGATAATATTTTTCTATAGTTTTAATTAATACAATAGTCTGTCTTTGTCGTCAACAACATTATGTCTTTATTAAACTGATATAAACAGTCACATTATTTATATCTACGTGTCTGCATGTTATAATTTATAGTCTTGTGTGGCTAGCAGAGGGTGGGTCTAGCCATGCACCCATCTCAGCATAGATATTATGATCTCAGCTACTATGAGAAACTTAGACACTTGATCTCCCTAGCTAATTATCACTCTTGGCAGTATGACAATCACATGTAAATGCATGTCGTGTACTAAGCTTTAAATTACTAGAAGTAATGTAGAACATTAAAGGGGCGAGCCTAAACAACCCATTATAGGTTAATTGTGTGCTGTGCTCTCCCTATTTATTCTAATAAACAATTTCTAGCAACAATAGTTTATTTGCGTCTAACAATTAACAGGCTGGCACTCACACAAAAATTAATTGCTTTTATTATCAAAGATTATCAATAATTTGCTGTTTAATAGTACTTCTTGTGTTCAGTGCAGTGCAAAATAAAAGGCTTTGTCTTTCTTTACTACCAGTGGGTGATATGATCAGAATAAAGCAGTGAGCATAATGTGAAGAGGGAACCACCCAATTATATAAAGCTTGAAAATGAATCATGCTTAGCTGTGCATTGACTATGAAGCTTTCATGTTTGATATACATGTACATTACATGTAGAGGAGCCAATAAGGCAATTCAAACTAAATTACTTGTTTTACGGTTTTTTTTTCTCTAAAATAGAGCAGGCCGGTCGGAATAAATTAAAATATAAACAATGAAATTAATTAACTACTCATTAATTAACTTTAATAATTGTTAGTTAACCACAACTTTTTAAAACAAACTATCAAAATACTCTAGCAACTTCTGTGAGTGTAGGCTTATTTAACATGAATGGCTGCTCTAACAAGTCCCAAACAGTAGATGCCACAGAGGTTTGACATACAGTGGAAGGTAAGATAGAGGAGCTTGCTCTTTTAACAGTAACAAATACATTTAGCGCCATTTTGAATCTAGCCACACCCACCACGTGGTACTGCGCATGCGCATTAGAAAATTTAAATTTATTTTGATTTTCCAAAAATTGGAGTCGGTCGGATCCGTAAACCAAGTAATTTTATTGGAACTGCCTAAATACATAAAAAATTTATAGAATAAAATAGGTAAGAAGGACTCTGAATATGATAAGAGTACATGTTTTGTATTAACTATAATATGCTTTTGCCTGTACGCATAAGAGGAAGTGAGCAAACTGTGGGGAGAATAGTAATGGAGCACATGATCAGTTGTGGTAATCTAGGAGTATTGCCGTTTATGATTATACACTATAATTCTAAGAATTTGCAAAAACAACTATATACTGTATCAATGAATTATTTATACAGAGTTGTGTATTAATCTATGAGACATTTAATACGGTAACTTAATGTCATTTTTTTATGTAACAGAGTGCATACTTTTCTTAAAAATACATAATGCTCCATCAAAACATGATAAAATGTATACATGTACATCAACACATAGCATATGCCATGCAATTGCATCAAAAATAAAAAACAAAATCATACATACATGTACAGTGGAATCTCAGAATAAAGAAACTTTTGGGACACCAATTTTTTATTGCATGAATGTTCACTGTTTTAGCTGATATACATTAAAATTTTTTTAACTGTTAAAGAAGTTATAATTATTATCACTTATTAGAGGTGTCAGTGTATGTAATACATGTACTCAAATTACATGATGAATAGTTTCAAGTTACTTAAAGTGTATGTGCTGACTGCTGAGGCTCTAGTGTTTACTGATGATTGCCTTACTGTCAAAGTGTACCTTTTGATACTTTGAGGTATAAATAAATTAATTTCTGCAACAACAACAATGAACATTGCCATTAGATGATAGAACTGGAAAAATCCTATTGCCTTCATTTCTTCTTTAATGATACATGCATTATATTGCTGCAATTGAGAAGCCAAAGCAAAATATATAGTGTGTACCTGTAATGCATATCTACTCTCATCATCTCTCAGTATGCATAATTATAAACATGTATCGACTATCAAGATAATCCTGCATTGCCACATTTCCATTTATTGCTTACAAAAGCTTTCTATCATAGATCAATTGACCATGAAAGAGGGTAGGTGCAAGCAAAAATGAGAGTGATGAACACTGGCGGTTATAAGGGGGGGGGGGGGGCTGGAGGGCACAAGCCCCCCCCGTTGGGAAAATTCTAATTAAAACCCCAAAATTTTTTAACCAAATAAAAGCCCCCCCAACCATTCTTGAATGAAATTATAAGGCCCCTTCCCGGAAAAAAGGCCCCCCCTTTTTTATTTACCCGGGACCCCCCCCGGGGAAGAAAGCCACCTGCCCCGAAAAAAAAATTTTTATTGCCTAAAAACAAAAAAAAATTTTTTATTTCCCGGGAACCCCAAAAAAAAAAG
>NW_003546373.1:100836-111188 GCF_000090795.2 Amphimedon queenslandica | reverse complement strand
AGGGGGGGGGGGGGGGGGCTGGAGGGCACAGGCCCACCCTGTTGGCAAAATTCTAATTAAAGCACTAGTATTTTTAATCTAATTAAATGCCTCCCAAGCCATTCTTGACTGACATTATAGTGCCCTTTCCTGTATATAGTGCCCCCTCTGTTTCATTGACCTGGCACCGCCACTGGTGATGAATGCTACATGCACTGAACAAAAAATTTTAGTTGCATAATAACAAAAAATAATTATTAATTTCCAGTGAACCACAAAACAGAATGGACTTATTGAACTGTATTCTGTAGTACTACTGGAGTACAGCATGTATGGTACGCCATAAAAAATAATATTATTGAACACATACATGTACAGTAGTTATGATGTTGACAAGTTTGAAGCTGTAGAAGCGAGCCATGGCAGCTGTAGAGGGAAGAAAAGAATAAAGAAAGAACTGATGTGTGATAATACAGTTATCCACATTCAGCCTCACTCCCACTCTCTTCCTCCTTCCTTTCTCTTTTCCTTTGTCTTTTACCTATCATACATCCCTCTCCTTTTCTTTCATTTACTCAATTTTAGCTTTAACTCTAGAGTCCTTGAACTGATAGTCCTGGATGTGACACTGTATATACCTGATACAAACAAAAAGTAAATAACTATAGCACAAATTCAAAAATGTCCTTATAGATCTAACTAAAGCTAACTCAGCAAACATAATCAAGGATTCACTATCATTATACCCATCATTACCCGTAAGTATATGCTTGATGTCTCATTGGTCTCCTCGTAGCTGAGGGTTTCCTATACATTTGTACTTCCTCTTCTGTCTCCTTCTATTCTATTTAATGACAGATGCTCAGGTCAACCAAGGAAATATCTCTACAGTACATAATACATATCATATCAGAACATATCAGTATGATCACAATACAGCCCATGACTTTTAAAATTCATAAAAAATCCAATTTTGATTGGAATCAGCTCAAACTTAATAAACAACATGTACATGTAAATACATGTACATCAAAAATGTAATAAAATGGAGAATTTTCTCCTTTTCACTTTTGATAAAGTTTGGGCCAAGACCCTGTTACATAGCGCAAATTTTGTAAAATTCATAAAAATTCAAATTTGATTGGAATTAGCTCAAACTTTCTACACAACATAAGAACATGTATATAATCAAAAAAAAAATGAAAATGGATAATTCTCTCCTATTAATTTTTGATGAAATTTGGTTCGAGACCCTACAGGGACTTTGGCCTAATTTTTGATCAAATTTAAAAATTCATAAAAAATCCAAATTTAAATAGAATTAGCTCAAACTTTCTACGCAACATAAGTACATGTATATGTATGTATCAGAAAACATAAAAATTAAGAATTTTCTACTTTTCATTTTTAGCAAAATTTGGCCGAAGTCCCTGTACAATCCTTGGCCCAATTTTAAGCAACTTTAAAAATTTATAAAATCCAATTTGATTGGATTCAACTCAAACTTTCTACCATAACATACAAAAGTGCTTCATAAAAAAATGTAGTAAAATAGAAAATTTATATAGTACATGTACCTCTTAAATATTATGTACATGCATGCAAGATTAATTATGTAAGTTACTATGGCTTCATAACTGTCCTTAATAAATGCCATAAAACATAAAATAAACCTATAGGCTATGAAAATTAGCAAATCCATATCTATTGAACATGTAGTCAAATAATTTAAGGAAATTTAAATAATGCCGTAAAATGTCCATTAATTTATGATGAATGATATAGTGATTGTAGTCACTTACCCTTTACAGAAACTAACAGTAGGCATATCATCATCATCAGACTCACTGTCATTATTTAAAAGTTTAAAGAAAGAGAGTAAGAGGACATTATCTTTTCTTACTTCTTTAGCATAGGCAGTGATTGTTTTTTCCAGAGGGTAGTCACTGTTGCTCTTGGCCACACCCACTATTGACAAGAACCGACTAAAGGAGCAGGTAGGGCATAATATGAGATACGGCTGGTTTCCCTTCAGTTAGAGTACCAGTTTTATCAAAAATAATGGCCTTATCCTATTAATTTTTAATAAAAATGTCAATAGGACAAAAAATTAAATAAATTTTCAAACCATGTACATACTTCGTGCGTTGTTTCCAGTGGTTCTCCTCCCTTTATTAATATCCCATTACTAGCTCCAATTCCAGTGCCAATCATGACAGCAGTGGGTGTGGCTAAACCAAGAGCACATCACACAGGCAGGCTATTAACAAACCAGTGAGGGCGTGTCTGAAGGCGTGGCTTATGTCATAGCAGTTGGAGCTATGATCAGACTCTGTATGGTTGGAATCACAATAATCCTAATTAATGCATGCACAATAATGATAAAATAATTATAAACTACCACACTCAATGACTCTCGCATACATGTACTGTATTTCCTTAAATAGAAGCCCAGACGTTAATTTTTTAAAATGACATTCGTACCTCAAAAAATAAAAAAAACAAAATAAATTTTGAGCCAACAGTGGGATTCTAACCCGGGACCTCACGCAAGAGACTTCAGGAAGTTTAAGGAGGTATCTACAAGGCATCCATGCTGCTATTAAGCTACTAGGCTAGATTTGCGTATTTATACTTCCATTTTATTGCTAACCCGGTGTTTATTTGCACTCAGCGTTTATTTGAGGACATACGGTACATGCATAATGAAATACTAATGAATTGAAAGCAGGGTTTGTGCAGAAGCACTTTCCCTTTCAAAAATTTTAGACACAAAATATTATGCAAGTATGAATATTAGTATTAGTATTAGGATATACATTAGTATATCCTGTGTTAACAGTGCATACACTTACATGGGCTCCAGTGTAGTCTTGCAATCAAACAGCAGAAAAAGGAAAGAATAGAATGAGAGGCACAAAGTAACCAGCTATATCTTGTCAGCTATACACTGAATAGGAGCCTGGAGAGAAAGAGAGAGTGAGCTGATGTCTTTACAAATGTATACATTAAGTTTGAGTTGATTTTCAGTGAGCTATGGCAGTTTTAAAATAATTATACTGATTTCTGAGACTTTCCCTGTACCATTAGTAACGCGGTAGCATTACTAAGTAGGATTCACCCCCCAAACAAAATGGCTGCCACGACTTTTGCAGCCTTGCTTAGCCCATGCTTTTTTTCCAAAAAATAGCTCCAAATGACCCCAAATTTTTATTACATTTTCTAATACATATTGATGTCCTTATGCTATGTAAAAAGTTTGAACCAATTCTGACTTCAAATTTTCAAGTTACGGCCATTCAAAAATAAACCAATTAATGATAATTGCCACTAATTAATAACATTATGTACACCATACATAGGAGTAACAGTATGTCCCTGTACTTACAGAGTAAACAAAGGCTATGGTGATAGCCAGTGCTATTATTAGTACGTCCATGCTAGCTGAACGATGCTTCAACAATGACTTGTAAGAAGACACATAAAACTGATAGCCACCAAAAATCTAAAAAAAAATAAAAACACCATGAACAAGTAGGCAGTCATATTATTACTCATATAGTGTGCATTACTTGTATGATAACAGTTGGTACCCCAAGAATTAGGGACAAAAGGAATGTATCTTCAAAAATATCACCATTATTAGTCTCTTTTAATATTTCCACTGATTTATTAATAATTGATTGATAGTCGCTATCAAGTGGTTTTTTATTTTGTGAGGTGTTTAGCTTCATCAGCAACTGCACTTGATCCTGCTTCATCCTTTAATGATAAAGAGGATTCTGAAGGTGGTCACAGTTCAAAATCAGGCTCAAGATGGCTACACTTAGAGCCTGGGGCCTTTCCTCTGTTGTAGTACCAGTCGACTCAGTCTCAGGTTCTGTAGAACGCTTCCTCTTTCGCAGCTTCACTCTCCGTAAGGAATGAGATGAGATTAGTCCTGAACTTTCAACATCACTAGAAATAGGACTTTCCCTTGCATTTACAGTGACAAAACTGTCACCATTCTGAATATCATTCATTGTTAATTGATGAACTACGCCCAACAGATGAATAAATAATTACCAGGAGTCTTTTATTATCTATGTTATCTAAAATGTTCATGCATAATAGATCTACATGTTCTAGATTCATATCATTAATCATGCCAAAAACCCAACAGTCAAACTTAGTATTATCACAAAGACAGGAGCAACTAGTCCAGTGGCACTGGATACTCTATTACAATTACAGTAACAGCATGACCTTTTGGACATCCACGCTTGCGCATTGCTGGAGGAATTTGAATTGCTGTATATTTTTCAGGGTACCAGTAGTCCTTGCTGGTCAGGGTACCAGTAGTCCTTGCTGGTAACCCTTCAAGACACTCTTCAATCTGATAGATTTTATTTCTCTGTATGCCACATGTTTTGAGTCTTCATGTCCAGCAATGAGTGGACGCGGATTAGTATACTGAGCAATTATCTCCGTATACTACTGGTTGACTTTATACAGGGCAGGAATGGACATTTCCATTTACTAGGCTATATCTTTCTTCAGAATAAGTCTCATCAATTTGCGCACTTCAGTAGCTGTTCTCCATAATTATACCTGTGTTCCTGCTAAATATGACAGCACTTGGAGTAACTTTGTGTGGAACATTTGCAGATTAAAGATGAGGCAGTCAGTGCCGCCATTTTTGTCATTCCTTTATGTATGTATGATAATTTTTTTACTTTTTGAATGGTTATATCTAAATTTCAAACAAATTTTGACAAATTGCGCACTTATTTTGTGAAAGTACAACATTTTTACTGCCCAATCATGCAAAAAAGATAAAGAAATTCAAAACTTTGTTCGGTACTTCAGTCTTCTAAAGGTGAAATAATTTTAGTCGTCTCAGTGATAACCTCGGTGATAACGGGTGCAGCAACAAGAGTGAACAAGTGCTTTTCTCTTCTCACGGGAATAATAAAGTAAAACTAAGAGTGCTTAACAGCTATACAAGCAAATCATGTCTCTAGATCCTTTTAAAGTAATAACAAGAAGGCCTTTTGTTAGTGGATGAGTCTTCTTGCGCCACGCCTGCCACTTTAACAATAGAATATGGAAAAACTACCATAACCAATTGCATTAAGTAGCATTCAAGAAGCTCCAAGTATCTAGTGAAGTCCCATCCATGAACCAGAAAGACGTTAGCAGGCTTTGTAGTGAAGCTTCCTATCAATCCACCATTGCTGAGCTGCCGTTGCTATGGTAATTCCAATGAATATCATTAAATTAATGTGACCGGAAGTCCCATTCCAATAGCTGGACATGTGTAAAATTTGATAAATAAATAAAATAAATAAATAAATAAAGTAAAGGTGGTACACATTGACATCATTAGGCATTTGATGCAGCAGGCAACCTGTGATCAAAAGTTCAAAACAGTTAAACTGTCAAAGCAGTGCCAGAGTTCATTATGAAGGTGCATGTGCATTGTTCTTAAAATGTACATATAAATCAAATTTAAGTAGTTCTTCGTTGATGATAAATGCATCACTGACTTTTAATGTAGGTTTATGATGCAATCTGCGGAAAGTGCAATTAACTTGGCAATTTACTGTTAATTGAAAACTAATTTTCTTAATCAAAAACAACCTCAAAACTGAATTCAAACTCTACAGTAATAATATATGTATTACATATGAGCTAACTAAACTAGAGCTAGTCTCTATATGTTCATGGCACACAACCTCAGACCAAAAATCCAACCAAACTGAGTATCATCACAAAGACAGGAGCTACTAGTCCAGTAGCACTGGATGCTCCAGTGGGTACTGCAGTGGATGCTCCAGTGGATACTCCAGTACAAGGCTCATCCACACTAACACCACTGCATAAGGTGACACCAGATCCAAGATATGGCTCAGTACAGCAACCCATCCTATCACTGAATGTGTTAACATCAGCAAGACAAGTGGAGGAAGCAGAACTGCAGTTGGATATCCCACCAGAGGTAATTGTGCAGGCATTTAATAAACGTTGTAAACTTGAGTAATCTCCTTCATATTGCCTTATGTACCTCACCTCACAATAGTCTCCACTCTCCTGTCCACAAACACCTTGACGAATCAGGGTAACGAGAAAATCCCTTAAGGTATCATCATTCGTCACTATACAATTGTAGTAGGTGTCAATTGGATTGATGCAAGCTGAGACACACAATCGAGAGTAAGCATTGTTGAGAGCAGTGAGCTGAGCATCAGTGAGGGATGAAGTAGGAAGATCTGAGAGACCACCTGAAAGTTCGGTGAAATTGCAATAGGAAGGAAGGTTGCTTTGAAGCTGGTTTACACAGGCAGTATTTTGACGTACTTCCAGTTGAGAGCTATGCCTCTTGTTGATTTTGTGCACCCAGTCAGTGACAGCAGCTACATCTCTTTTCTTTGTAGTTACAGCACCGTCACTTGAAGCAATGACAAGAAAACAGCAAAAGAGAAAAATGGAAAACATTTTAAAAGAAAGTAGCACAAAACTAATAGCAAAGGTTCAAAAGGACAAGTTTGTATCAAAATACAGTACAAGTGGCAGCTTTTATAGAATACCTAATGTACATAATAAAATTCATCGTTGATTGCGAAAGGCGAAACTGTCTCATACCCACCCACATTGGCTCCATGGTCACTAATGACTAGTTTGTGCTGCTTTACCACAGTTATTATTGTCATTAGAGACACTTCGACTGAATTTGGTCATTTTTACAGATTCATTTGGTAATACTCTTTACTGCATGAGTAACATGTATGTACATACCGGTATATACATTTATTTTTTGCATTAACATTTGTGACCATAATTGACAAAAGGTACCTTATGGCGGGTAGTGAAATTTGTCTTTCTAGCCTAAGAAATCCAACTTCCTGAGCCCCATTTATGATAAAATTACTCCACAGGATGCAAAAAGTTACCATGAAACTTTTAGAAACAATGATTGTCTAATAAAGCACTCACAGGTTGATATTTTCCATTATAACGATAAATTTTAAAATCCGCCATAAGGGCCCTTTTGTCAATTATGGTCACATTTTTAGAAAGAACAGTAACTAAGTAAACCAACTAACAGATACGTGTATAAACTAAAATATCAACAGTGCTTCATGTATTAGAGTTCTAATAAGATTTAGGGTAACCACTGTTTGTGATCAACAAGTTTATTGTATACATTCTTCTTAACAAACAAGAATGTAATGCACCAATTCAGAGTTATATAAACCCATTAGAGATACATTCATTATGAATGAGTGAATGACAATTACTTTGTCCTCCTTATGAAGATCAACATTAACACATAATAGATAGGGTACATGCAGTATGTTGTCAGACTTGTACTGATAATAATAGATCTTAATAATCAAAACAATATGAATTAGCTCTATAGAAAAAAGAGAGTCTGAATATGACAAGAGTATTGAAAGTTTTTAATTATAAACTAAGCATTGGCGCTTAGGAAGTACCTGCTTCTATACACAGTGAAATATAACAGAGGGAGTAAAAAGTGAACTTGGGGAGCATAACATACTGTGGTTTTTACTGAGTAAACAATAAATTCTAAGAATTTGCAAAAGTAATTTCATAATAAAAGGTATAATAAGTACACCTGCTATAATATTAATCCAAAAGTTTTAGCGTCATAAAAAATGTGCATAAATTGAAAACCAAACGTAAAGCTCTATCAAAAAAGCAATGTTGTACATCATTATAAAAGTAGATCCCTGTAGGGCCAAAATAGAAAGAGCACACAAACAGTGAGATAAATGTTACTGTCAAAGTATAAACCATTAACTGACATTTTGAGGTATAACAGACTGGGGAATGCTTTTGGGTTTATTTTCTGTAACATTATTATGCTATCATATTATACTGTATGTGGGAACTTTCATGGAACATTGCATTATGCTCTAGAAACCAATGGCTCTAAAATTTGAGCAAACTATTGCAAGTAATGTAATAAATTGTCCATACGGTTTCCAACTCTGCTCTCCCTATTTGTTCTAATCTATAGACAATTTCTAGCAACAATAGTTTATTTATGCCTAAACAAGCTGGCACTCACACAAAAATGTAGCAATTGACAAAGTAAATTCAAGAAATAAATTACTTTTATTATCAAAAATTAACTTGTTAATTATTGTACTAGTACTTCTTGTGTTCAGTCCATTGCAAAATAAAAGGCTTTGCTTTTCTCTGCCACCAGTGGGTGATATGATCAGAATAATGGAGTGAGAATAATGTGAAGAGAGAACCATCCAATTTTATAAAGCTTGAAAATGAATCATGCTTAGCTGTGCATTGCTTTCATGTTTGATATACATGTACATTACACATAGAGGAGCCAATGAATACATTAATTCTTAACAAAATATGTAAGAAGGACTCTGAATATGATAAGAGTACATGTTGTGTATTAACTATAATATGCATTTGCCTGTACGCATAAAAGGGAGTGAACAAACAGTGGGGGGAATAGTAATAGAGCATCAGTTGTGGTAATCTAAGAGTATTGTTTATGATTATACACTCCAATTCTAAGAATTTGCTAAAACAACTATATACTGTATCAATGAATTATTGATACAAAATTATGTATTAATCTATGTAGTCTCGCCGAGCCAGCCCCTTGCTTTAGGGGAAGGGGCCCCTAAAGGAAGGGGCTGGCCCAGCGAGACTATAATCTATGAGGCATTTAACACGGTAACTTAATGTCATTATTTTATGTCATAGAGTGCGTACTTTCCTTAAAAATACATTATGCTCCATCAAAACATGGTACAATGTATATGTACATGTACATCAACACATAGCATTATGCCATTCAAATGCTTAAAAAATATAACACAAAATTATACATACATGTACAGTGGAATTTCAGAATAAAGAAATTTTTGGCACACCAATATTTTATTGCATGAATGTTCACTGTTTTAGCTGATATATTTAAAAAATTTTTAACTGTTAAAGAAAAGTTATATTATCATTTATCAGCTGTCCCATGCAGTTGCCTAAGTTTATGTGCTGAGGCTCTAGTATTTACTGATGATTGTCACTGTAAAAGTGCACCTTTAACACTTTAAAGCATAAATAAATCAATTTCTGCAACAACAACAACAAACATTGCAATTAGATGATAGAACTGGGACAATCCTATTGCCTTCTTTCCTTCTTAAAAACACATGCATATAGTGCTCTAGATTGAGAAGCCAAAGCAAAATAAATATGTATACATGAGTGTGTACCTGTAATGAATATCTACTCTTACCATCATATCATGTGCATAATTATAAACATGTATCAACTATCAAGATAATTCTGCATTGCTGCATTTCCATTTATTGCTTACAAAAGCTTTCTATCATAGATCAATTGACCATATAAGGGAGAAGGTGCAAGGAAAAATGAGTGAGAGTAACTACTGGAATGTGATAAATGCTACCTGCACTGAACAGATTAAAAATTTTTTGCAGTATAATAACACGAAATAATTATTAATTTCTAGTGAACTACATGTACAAAACAGTATGGACTCATTGAACTGTATTCTGTAATATTACTGGAGTACAGCATGTATGGTATGCCATGGAAAATAATATTATTGAACACATACATGTACAGTAGTTATGGTGTTGACAAGTTTGAAGCTGTGGAAGCAAGTCATGGTAGCTGTAGAGGAAAGAAAAGAATAAAGAACTGACAGTTGTCCACATCTTGTCTACTCTCCCACTCCCTTCTTCTTCCTTTCTCTTTTCCTTTGTCTTTTACCTATTACATTGTATATCTCCTTTTCTTTCATTTACTCAATTTTAGCTTTAACTCTAGAGTCGTTGAACTGATAGTCCTGGATGAGACACTGTATATACCTGATACAAACAAAAAGTAAATAACTACAGGACAAATTCAAAAAGTGCTTATAGATCTACACTAAAGCTAACTCTGCACACATAATAAAGGATTCACTATCATTATACCCATCATTACCTGTAAGTATATGTTTGATGTCTTATTGGTCTCCTCCTAGCCACAGGTTTCCTATACATTTGTACTTCCTCTTCTCTCTCCTCCTGTTCTATTTAATAACAGGTGCTCAGGTCAACGTACTAAGGGAATATCTCTACAGTACATAATACATATCATATCAGTAGATATCAGTATGATTACAATACAGCACATGACTTTTAAAATTCATAAAAAATCCAATTTTGATTCGAATCAGCTCAAACTCAATAAACAACATTTAAATGTATCAAAAATGTAATAAAATGGAGAATTTTTTCCTTTTCACTTTTGATAAAGTTTGGCCCAAGACCCTGTACTACAGTACAGTGACTTTGGTAAAAATTCATAAAAATCAAAAT
>NW_003546373.1:95198-100826 GCF_000090795.2 Amphimedon queenslandica | reverse complement strand
CGTCATTTACTTGAGGATATATAGTACTTGCATAATGAAATACTAATGAATTGAAAGCAGGGTTTGTGCAGAAGCACTTTCCCTTTCAAAAATTTTAGACAAGAAATATTATAGACAATGAGATTAACATGTGTGAGCCCTTTATAAATGCATGCAACTGGATAAGGCTATCGTGGGCTGCCAAACTGATACTAATGATATTCATTAGTATATCCTGTGTTAACAGTGCATACACTTACATGGGCTCCAGTGTGGTCTTGCAATCAAACAGCAGATAAAAAATAAATGAAAAAATAGAATGAGAGGCACAAGGTAACCAGGTATCCTGTCAGCTATATGCTGAGTAGGAGCCTGAGAGAGAGAGGGAGTGAGGGAGGGAGGGAGGGAGAGAGAGGGAGGGAGGGAGGGAGAGGAAGGGAGAGGGAGGGAGGGAGAGAGAGAGGGAGGGAGGGAGGGAGGGAGGGAGGGAGAGAGAGAGGGAGGGAGGGAGGGAGGGAGAGAGAGAGGGAGGGAGGGAGGGAGAAAGAGAGAGAGGATATAGAGTGAAAACGAAAGCACAAAATTAAAATAATTCTTTCACTCTTTTGCTCTCACTTTTGAAGTCTGGGTTTCTTCAACAAGTCTAGTCCAACAATTTGAGACAGCATGAAGTCAGACCCAATGTGTGTGGCTTTAATTAATAGGAGGAGAACAGTTTAAAGTATATCCAACAATAATCCTCCAGTTACTTTGTACAACTACACTCTACACAAGATCATGTGTTATTCTCACGTTCCTTCACTGAACCACCAATCACCGAGTCACCTAATAAGAGGACAGACACTATAAATACTCTCCATCTTTCTCCATACCTGCCCTATCTCTATAATATAAATATTGTATGCATAATACATTTATATGTACCAGGTTTCTTTTGCACGAGCATTGATTAACCAGTAATTAGCGATTCATCAGTTGATGAATCACCATCAAGAATAACCGCATCTACTCGTACCTTTTCTCCTGGTCTTACCTACAAAGTTACAATAGTGACACTGTTCTATATTTAGTATCACATGATGCAATACAAAATGATACTATTAATAGTAACTCACTCTAATTTTATCTCCTTTCTGGAGTCTGCACTTTAGCTCTACTGGTATCATCTCTTTGCTACATGTGCAATTATTGGTAGTTATTAATGGTTATTATTAATTCAATAATTACACTTCATCGGTGGGTGGGTCAGTGGGTGAGGTCATTAATCTAGCCATGCCATTAATTAGTTAGTTGATTAATTAATTAGTTTATTAATTCATTAATTAGTTGCTTGCAGTGACATTAGTTTGCAAGTGCTTTAAACGTCTTGCCCTAAAAACTTTCTTAATTATATACTTATGAGATCTTGTAATACCTTTGCAGTGTATTCAAGCCAGTGTCCCAGAGACACAAACATGAGTAGCATGGGCAGAGTTTCAAAAAAGGTCTTCATGTACTTTCTAGTCACAAAAGCAGCCACAAAAACAATAATAACCTAAAAAGAAGAGAATAAGAGAGAGAGAGAGCTGATACCTTTACAAATGTACATGTACAACAAAATGTACATGATACATGAAGTTTGAGTTGAATTCTGGTGAGTTATGGCAGGTTCAAAAATAAACCAATTTCTGAGATTTTCCCTTTTGTTTAACCCATGCTTTTTTTCAAAAAAATGGCTCCAAAATCACTACAAATTTTTATTACATTTTCTGATACATATTGATGTCCTTATGCCGTGTAGAAAGTCTGAGCTTATTCCGACTTCAATTTTTCAAGTTACGGCCATTTTAAAAAATGAGCCAAAATCTGAAAAATACCTAAAGCTCTAGCCCATGCCTTTTTTCAAAAAATGGCTCCAAAATCACCCCAAATTTTTATTACATTTTCTGATACATATTGATGTCCTTATGCCGTGTAGAAAGTTTGAACTTATTCCGACTTCAATTTTTCGAGTTACGGCCATTTTAAAAATGAGCCAAAATCTGAAAAATACCCTGTACTATAGCCCATGGTTTTTTCTTTAAAATGGCTCCGGAATTGCCCCCAATTTTTATTAGATTTTTTGATGCATATTGATGTCCTTATGCTATGTAGAAAGTTTGAGTCAATTCCAACTGCAATTTTTAAAGTTACGGCCATTTTAAAAAATGAGCCAAAATCTGAAAAATACCCAAGGCTATAGCCCATGGTTTTTTTTTCAAAAATGGCTCCGAAATCACCCCAAATTTTTATTACATTTTTTGATACATATTGATGTCCTTATGCTGTGTAGAAAGTTTGAGCTTATTCCGACTTTAATTTTCCGAATTATGGCCATTTTAAAAAATGAGCCAAAATCTGAAAAATACACAAGGCTATAGCCCATGGTTTTTCTTCAAAAATGACTCCGAAATTAACCCAAATTTTTATTACATTTTCTGATACATATTGATGTCCTTATGCCATGTAAAAAGTTTGAACCAATCCTGACTTCAAATTTTCAAGTTACAGCCATTCAAAAATAAACCAATTGATATCATTATGTACACCATACATAGGAGTAACAGTATGTCCCTGTACTTACAGAGTAAACAAAGGCTATGGTGGTAGCCAGTGCTATTATTAGTATGTCAATGCTAGCTGAACAAAGCTTCAATGACTTGTAAAGACACATAAAACTGATAGCCACCAAAAATCTAAAAAAATAAAAACACCATGTCCATGAACATGTAGGCCGTCATATTATTACTCATAATTGTGTGTATTACTTGTATGATAGTTGCTAGTATAATCTCTTGAAGAGTAGCTTCACCATATATCTTGGGCCAGTTAATCAAGTCTTTATCGAAACTGCTAGCAAAAGCAACAATAACAGTTGGTATCCCAAGAATTAGAGACAAAAAGAATGCATCTTCAAAAATATTACCATTATAAATCTCTTTTATTATTTCCACTTTTTTAAATAATTGACTTCTTTATTTTGTGAAGTTTTAGCTTCATCAGTAGCTAGCGAGACTAATCAGTAGCTGCACTTGGTCCTACTCATCCTTTTGATAGAGGTCTGAAGGTGGTTCAAAATCAGGCTCAAGATGGCTACACTTAGAGGGCCTTTCCTCTGTTGTAGTACCAGTCGACTCAGTCTCAGGTTCTGTAGAACGCTTCCTTTTTCCACCGTTTCACTCTCAGTGACAAAACCGAGGACAAAACCCTCACCATTCTGAATCGAGTCTCGCGTAGCCAGACCCATCCCCCTTTTTGACATTTGGATGTCGGACCCCTCGTTCTGAATATCATTCATTGTTAATAATTGATTAACAACGCCCAACAGATGATGAATAAATAATTATCTGGAGTCTGTTCATGTTATGCCATGCATCAGTAATACATGTATCTAGATCCATATCAACAATCATGCCAAAAACCCAACAGTCAAACTGAGTATCATGACAAAGACAGGAGCAACTAGTCCAGTAGCACTGGATACTAAGTCAAGGTGCACATTGACATTATAGGCAATCATAACTTTGATGCAGGCAACCTGTCTCAGTTAAACTGTCAAAGTAGTGCGGCTGCCAGAGTTCATTAGGAAGATGCTAGTACATTGTTTTTTTAATATGTGCATATAAATCAAATTTAAGTAGTTCTTCATTGATGATAAATGCATCACTGACTTTAATGCAGGTTGTGATGATGTAATCTGCAGAAAGCGCAATTAACTTGGCAATTTACTATTAATTGAAAACCAATTTTCTTTATCAAAAACAACCTCAAAACTGAATTCAAACTCGTACTATAGAGTATCCTGCATGTGCTGCTGCATGAACTAGTAGCTCCCTGTCTTTCTGATGATACTCAGTTTGATGGTAATATAGCACATGTATTATTACTGTAAAGGCTTATACTGACTACATGCATGAGTTGAATGTGTGAAAATTACTAGGAAACCTGATATACAAACAGTTAAAGCAGTGCCAGAGTTCAATTTTTGAAATGTACATATATACAAAATCAAATTTAAACAGTTCTAGTCTAGCTAGTTCAATATGATTAATCCATGATAAATGCATCATGATTTAAATGCAAGTTTATGATGGAATCTGAAAGTGCAATTAACTTGACAACTAATTTTTATTACTGAAAACTGAGTTTCTTAATCAAAAACAACCTCAAAAATTCAAGCTCTACAGCAATATATATGTGTTATATATAACTAACTAATTAAAGTACATGTATTCAAGAGCTATAGTCTCTATATATTCATGACACACAGCAATGGCAACTTCAGACCAAAAATCCAACCAAACTGAGTATCATCACAAAGACAGGAGCTACTAGTCCAGTAGCACTGGATACTCCAGTACAAGCATCCTCCACACTAACACCACTGCATGAGTTGACATCAGATCCAAGATATGGCTCAGTACAGCAACCCATCCTTTCACTGAATGTGTTAACACTATCAAGACAAGTGGAAGGAGCTGAACTGCAGGATCTTCCACCAGAGGTACTAGTGGGACAGGAACTTAATAGGCTTAGAAAACTTGAGTAATCTCCTTCATATTCCCTTATGAACCTCACCTCACAATAGTCTCCACTCTCCTGTCCACAAACACCTTGACGGACCAAGGTAACGAAATAATTCCTTAAGGTATCATCATTCGTCACTATACAATTGTAGTAGGTGTCAATTGGATCGATGCAAGCTGGGACACAAAATTGAGAGTAAGCATTGTTGAGAGCAGTGAGCTGATCATCAGTGAGGGATGAAGCAGGAAGATCCAAAAGACCACCTGAAAGTTCTGTGAAGTTGCAATAGGAAGGAAGGTCGCTTTGAAGCTGGTTTAAACAAGCAGTGTTTTGACGTACTTCCAGTTGAGAGCTATGCCTCTTGCTGATTTTGTGTACCCAGCCAGTGACAGCAGCTACATCTCTTTTCTTTGTAATTAAAGCACCGTCAATTGAAGCAACGACAAGAAAACAGCAAAAGAGAAAAACGGAGAACATTTTCAAAGAAAGTACTACAAATCAATTATAGCAACTTTTCGAAAGGATAAGTTTGTACAAAAAATTATAGCACAAGTGGCAGCTTTTATAGAATACCTAATGTACATAATGAGATTCATCGTTGATGACGAAAGGCAAAACTCTTTAATACCCACCCACATTGGCTTCATGGTCACTAATGAAAAGTTTATGCTAGCTGCTTTACCACAGTTGTCATTAGAGGCACTTCTTCGACTAAAGTTATTTTTACAGATTCATATGGTATTACTCGGTAACCGAGTAACATAATGTACATACATTTATTTCTTGTATCAAAAAGTGCACTCTTATATGCTTACATTCACTGTTCTATTAGGATTTAGTGTAGCCACTGTTTGTGATCAAGAATACATTCTTCTTAACAAAAAAGAATGTAATGCACAAATTCAGAGTTATAATTATGACCCCATTAGAGATACATTCATTATGATTTATGAGTGAATGTCAATTATCTTGTCCTCTGCTATGCAGATCAACATTATAATACATGATAGATGGTGTACATGTTGTCAAACATGTATTAATAATAATAAATCTTACATGGATCATCGTTAGCTTGAAAACAGAAGTCAATTAAACATTACCCAT
>NW_003546373.1:86325-94754 GCF_000090795.2 Amphimedon queenslandica | reverse complement strand
CATTGTATGAAGTTTTTATTACTTTAATAATTCTAATAGAGACTTAATTTAATACAATGAATATAGATGCTTTTGTTATTATCAAAGGTCTCACTGTATTATGATACATGTACTTGTTTGGCAGCAAAAAAATAACGGTTACCCATAAAGTGCATGTACCCTATATTGTTTGCAACCAGAAATCCTGTTGTAACTTATGATGAATGCTTTACTATCAAAGTAAACCAGTCTTTGAAACATAGAGGAATGAATAAATTCAATTCTGATCAATAAAGTAATAGAAATTCAAAGGGGCAAAATGCATTGCCTTCCTTTCTTCTTTAAAATATGATTTAGAGCCTGTTCTGTATATGCATGCATGTAAACATCCATACACAATATTTAAGTTATAGTGACCAGTTGGATATCACATTGCACATTTTACTATATCATAGTACTCATGTCAAATAGGAAAGCCAAATGGTAACTAGAATTTGGCTATCAACTATATAGTTAGTCACTATAACTTGGATATCAACTAGTTAGTTACTATAAATTGGCTTCACACTGAGCTAGTCACTATAATTATTTTGGCTAGACTTATGTAGTAGCCAAATTATAGTGACTAGTTGGCTTTCTTATTGCACATGACTAACTACTATAATGAAGTATCTCAATACAAGCTGGGATACAGTGCTATAAATCCCGCAGCAACTGCACTCTGCCTCTCATTTATGCATAAAACAACAAACAGGCTCTGTGGTCTTAAAACTTGTAACTACCTGGCAATGTGTGTCTTCTTTATTCTCTGGGTTGTAGTATGTGGGCATAATGTTTACATTATGTACCGTATAACGCTTTAATTTGGCGGAGTTTTATTTTGGCGATTGGCGGTTTGCAAGCAGAACCGCCAATATTAAAACTGCCAATCATTAATGCGCATGCTAAGTAATTCACATGTACACAAAAATCGCCAAATTAAAAACCGCCAATTACAATTTTACAGCAAATCGCCAAAATAAAGCGCCGCCAAAATAAAGCGTTATACGGTAGTAGTAACTAGTTGGCTTTCTTATTGCACATGACTAATTTAAATACAAGCTAGGATACAGGGCTATAAATCTAGCAGCCACTGCATCCTGCCTCTCATCAAACAGGCTAACTCATAACTAAGTTAACTAACAGGTAATGTGTTCCATCCCATATCTTAATTCATACAAGCATGCACATAATACTGTACATACACTCAAAGTTTATGAATTCATTAATGATGAGAATGGCAGCTTATATGGCATAACACAAGAGGTATAACTTTACAAATTATTATGTTACGCATGTATTTACAGGCACTTTTGGTCATATCATATAATGTTTGAACATGGACTGATGGTTTATAGACATGACCAGCCACATACATCTACATTGTGTGTGTGTAAGAGAGTATAAATAAGACAAATACAAATACAAGTACATGTAAATGCACTATACCACTAAAGACTTTTTTATATGTACATGTGCATGTACATGGTACCGTACAAGATGCTTTATTGGCAAGAGTAATATTTGATAGATTTACCTCTGAAAAGTCAATTGGCAAATTTTATATTGGAAATTTTGAAACAAAATGGCAGATTTTATATTGGCAATTTCTTCATAGAACTGCTAATTGCCAATATTAATTCCTTGCCAATAAATCATCTTGTACGGTATGTACTATACACAGTAGCACAGTAATTGTGTTGGTGCTTCCAAACTTCTTTTAATGAAACAAGGGAGGGAGTTATTAGTTCCTTATAACACATGAATATGTTTAGTTGTGTGGGTCCAGGTGTATAATTATAATAGAAAATAATATTATTGGACACATACATGTACAGTTAGTTATGATGTTGACAAGTTTGAAGCTGTGGGCTATAAAAAAGAGAATGAAACAAACAGAGAAACATAAAAATAAAGACACAAATACATGCAAATTTCCCCTCCCTCTCCTTCCCTCCCTTTTCCTCTTTCTCTCTCTCTCTTTCTTACTCACTTTAACTCTATCATTAACTGAGAGTCCTTGAACTGATAGTCCTGGATGAGACACTGTATACCTAATATAAACAATCAATAAGTACATTCACATTTAAAATGTGCATTGAGTACACAATCACATGTACACTGGTAATTAAAATTTGTCCATGCATACTTAAAATATACTTGACAAAATTCAGAGCCTTTGCTTTTTAAAAATTAGTCAATTTAAAAATGCTAATAACTTAAAATACAATTGTCAGAATCAGCTCAATCTTTCTACATAAGGATGTAAATATGTATCAAAAAATTTAATAGTAATTGGTGGTGATTTTGAAGCCACTTTAAAAAACCATGGGCTATAATAGTACAGGGTACTTTTCGGATTTTGGCCAATTTAAAAATGCTCATAACTCAAAAATTTGTAGTTAGAATCAGCTAAAAATTTCTACACAGCATAAGGAAGTCAGTATACATTAAAAAAATTAATAAAATTGGGGGTAATTTTGGAGCTGTTTTAAAAAAAACCATGAGCTATATAGTATAGGGTATTTTTTAGAATTTGGCATTTTTTAAAAATGGCTGTAACTAAAAAATTTTAGTCAAAATCAGCTCAAGTTTTCTACATGGCATAAGGACATCAATATGCATCAGAAAATGTAATAAAATTTGTAGTGATTATAGCTATTTTTAGAAAAAAATCGTGGGCTATACCTACATGTATCACTGAATGTGTAAACACTAGTAAGACAAGTGGAGGAAGCAGATTTGCAGACATTTGAAGCACATAGTACTAGTACTGTACTATACATACTATAATATGTACGTATTTGTACTATGCATAGTATAGATACATGTCTATACTATACATAGTACTATAGATTTATACAGTATATATAACACTACACACACAACAGAATCTAGTCAGTGTCTGTGACAAACATGTTTATTGCTATAAAATGTGATTATTTTGGTCGGTAAAACAAAACTAACTAAAACTAAATAAATAGATCTAGTAGCTATAACAGCAGCATTTAGTTTTAGCATTTCATAACACATAAATATGGTAAACACACATAAATGGTGCATTTTATGACTTTACTGATACGTCTTATTCAATTTGTTACATCATTTTAAGTTATTGTCAAATCAAGACAAGCTAAAACAAAAGATTTAGAGAAGACATTGTATGGCACAGAAAACAGAGCATCTGTGAGGAGGAGACTTTATTGCAACAGGAGAATCAAAGGTTTTTTCAGTTCAATAAATAAAGTACACTGTACATGTATAAAAGGGCAATTTATTGTACTAACTTTTAATCTAAGTACACATTACAGTCATGAAATGTATACCTACATGTTTTTATGCTAAAAACAACCTATTGTGATGGTGTATAACCTTTTGAGTTATGACAATTAATTGCAAGAGGTAGCATCTCTGCTTATAAAAAACAGAAAAAACAAGACTAAGTAAAATTCTAGAGCAAATTTGTAAAAAAGTAATGGAAATAAGGACAAGTAGGATTCCGAACGACCAACAAAGACATGATATGAAATCCTATTTTTGTGAAAAAAATTCTACTCTACATTGTATGCATAAAAACCAATGAATCTCTGGCTAGTGAGTTAAGCAATATCCATAAAGTTATTTTATTGTAATACGCTATATACATGCAACAGGAAATTAATAAATCAAAGACTCTTCAAATGAGGATGAGAACTATATGTGACAAACATGTTTATGGCAGTGTTAACAAAAACTAAAATTATATATAGCCACTAAAACTAACAGCAAAAACTTACTAACAACTTAAGCACATGCATCACATGCACATTATGTTATATACATGTATATGACAAAGTCAATCCATAAAAATACACATATATTTTCTTACTCTCCTTTACTAAAGCTATAATTATTATTACTACAAAGAATAAATAATACTAATACTGACACTGATCCATTTACTGATAACATGACTAACCTACAACCTTTTTATTTGGTTATACTTTGCTTCTGATCTCATTACAAAAATTTATCGAAGTATAAATGAACAATTAATCAATGGATTTACATGTGACATCATCTCCCATGTATAGTGACTGAGTTTGGCATGCATGGTTGTGTGAAAAGAACTAGAATATTGTAATGTTTTGAATTATGAAATTAGTACCGGTATTTAGTAATATGCTCTAGGATATGAGCATTCATTATTAATGATTAAGTGTGATGACACAATGTAGACAATTTGACTTCAAATCAAAATTTATTTGAGCCATTAATTGTAATGATCATCCAATATATCCCATACTGATTTTTGAGTGGTGTTTCAATTAAAAAAATAGTGTGATATAGTCTCTTACATTTGATGCTATCTGTGATAAATGCATCTATTCATTCCTTAGAAAATTGTAAAAGATTAGAGGGCTCTGTATGTCTCTTTACTAAACTATAGCCTTTTGTGCATACAGACATTTAAACAAAACTAATTAAGACATTTTATTTTTATTTTTTAAACAAAACAACATGAAATATAATAACTAGTACAACACTAAAAACTGGACAAGGGCTAGTCTATAAAAAATTTAAAAAAACAAAATTGAGTAGGATTCTGAACGACCAACGAAAATACAAAATGAAAATCCTATTCTCGTGACGCAAATTCTGCTCTACATTGTACTTTTAATGTTATTATTTAAAAGTTATGGATCACCTTGCAATGTAAAGTAGAATTTGCATCACGAGAGTAGGATTTTCATTTTGTACTTTCGTTGGTCGTTCGGAATCCTACTCAATCTTGTTTTTTTTTTAATTTTTATGTTCTTGTTTGTGTTGATTTTTTAATAATTATTTATAATGTTTCTTCAGTTACAATTGTGATACTTTTTGATTTTATATAAACAATAATATTATTGTTGTCATTGTTATGATTTTATAGCATTTATGAGGGACAGCACTCAGGTGCGTATCATGAGGAATATAAGAAGAAGAATGCTGAGGGGCGCCGGCGCGAAGCGTGCCGCAATTTTGGCCACACCCACTTTTACGGCGGTAAAACGGCCTTTTCCTGCATTTTTGTCAATTACGGGTGGGGCCAAAGATCATTTCAAGCATACTGCCATGTTACTGGTACTTCTGATTGTTCCTTAAAGCACTAGAAACTGCTGAAATTATGATCAGGGGGCTAGATAACTTTGTTAGGAGGCTTGGTAGTGATGCAAGAGCCCAGGATTTGAGTAATTTTTTTCTGAGCCCAGCCATGAGGGGGGTGCTCAAGCCCCCTCAGCCCCCCCCTAAATACGCCTCAGGCACTGATTGAATTGAATAGATATGGTGAAGGAATATCTACTGTACTGGTGACAAGTGAAATGAATACTATAGTCTTGATGTGAATCCTTGTTCAAGAAGCTCTATCTTCCCTGCAATCCTGTAGCTATTCCTGCAGGTTCTTCCTGTTGTGAGTCAAGTTCATATTATTATCATTAATATTATAACATTAATTAATTGTTTTTGTGTTTTTGAAATAAAATAATTCATTACACACTGATATATGCAAGATTAATACCTTCTCTTAACTGAAAACCTCCACTAAGTATTTGATTCCAAGCAAGCATAGCTATTAGCTAGGTAAAAATTACTTGCTGTTCCCAGTTCTGAGATCTGAGCATGCGCGACCACGCCCAAATTTTGGAGCACACGCTTCTTTAATTAACAAAACGGCGGCATGAGGTAAGCTGGTGCGATCCAACAGTCACAGTATCACTTCTTCCTTTCTTGGAGAATGATTCTAGGAGACAAGGACCTGCGCATACCCTGTTGGAGCAGAATGGTGTAAGAATTAGCCTTATATCACCAGGCAAGATCGATATATCGACCGACAACTGGATTGACAGGACTTTCCTGATGAAGATGAAAAAAGGTGGCTGAACACTAACGGCCGGTTTGCCCATTTTTGATTTTCCTCCCAGAAAAGGTCTATAGCCACGCTAGTGGTACCATTGGAGTCCTCTGGTCAAGATAAGTTCCTCTAAGAAGTCTGGTAAGCATAGGAGCTCGTTTTCCCGGTATAGCAAATTAACAAGGCTGCAAAAGTTGTGGCAGCCATTTTGTTTGGGGGTGAATCATAGTCCTACTTAGTAACGCTACCGCGTTACTAATATGTTCATGGGACAGGCACACAGTAACAGCAATTAGACCAAAAATCCAACCAAACTGAGAATCATCACAAAGATAGGAGCTACTAGTCCAGTAGCCTGGATACTCCAGTACAAGGCTCATCCACACTAACACCACTGCATGAGTTGACACCAGATCCAAGATATGGCTCAGTACAGCAACCCATCCTATCACTGAATGTGTTAACATCAGCAAGACAGAACTGCAAGATATTCCAGTGTCATTAAAGAGACAGGAATCATATAGATTTTGAACACTATATACTTCCTTGATATTGCTTTATGTGCCTCACAGGACAATAGTCTCCACTCTCCTGTCCACAAATACCACGTCATAAGTAGGTTGTGTAATAATTCCTTTGGTGTTCGTTTGCTGATATACAGTTGAAGTAGGCAATATATAAATCAATGCAAGCTGAGCGATCACAAAATTGAGACTAAGCATTGTTGAGAGTAGTGAGCTGAGCATCAGTGAGGGATGAAGAAGAAAGATCTGAGACACCACCTGAAAGTGCTGTTAAGTTGCAGTTTAAGGTAAGATTCATTTCAAACTGGCGGTCACAGGAAATGCCACTTTGACGTACTCCTAGTTGAGAGCTATGCCTCTTGTGGATTTTGTGCAACTAGTCAGTGACAGCAGCTACATCTCTTTTCTTTGCAGGTACAACACTATCGCTTGAAGCAACGAGGAGAAAACAGAAAAGGAGAAAAATGGAGAACATTTTCAAAAAATAAGTATTATAAAAAGTGTTTGAAGATCAAGTAAAACTAGTCAATACGATGAAAAGTGGCTACTTTTATAGACAATCTAATGAAATTCTTTTGAAAGTTGTTGTTTTAGTCTGTGACTTTAGTTTTAGTTATAATACTTCAAAGCAAAGCATCAACCAATTAATGCAATACTACTGTATTTTCTTTCAATAGTACTTTTAGTTGAATTTACAGTATAGCAGACCCAGTACTGTTGCAAAAAGAAGTGTTCACTCATTAATGCGACATTATTACTGGTTACAAATTTACAAGCATCTCCACCAACAAGAAACTCTAAAAATTATAGTTAAGTTATATTACAATTTCCCTGTATTTAGTTAGTTCATCACCAATAACAGTATTACTGGTTCACAATAAATGATAATGTACACCTTGGTAAATATAGACTACAAAGATTAGTTTTTATGCTACAATTAATTTGAAAGAATTAATGACGTACATACATAATTCAAGATATAAAAAATTATGATAAATTAAACACAATACAAATATTGTTATAAAAGAATATTTATACACTTAAACACATGCATCAGGTATTTATTAGACCAAAGGCTATTCAAGATCATTAGAAATGAGGATGACAATTATTATGACAAACATGTTTATGGCAATGTTAACAAAAACTAAAACTAGCCACTAAAACTAACAGCAAAGACTTACTAACAACTTAAGCTCATGTGTCACGTGATGTATAAACGCATGTTATTACAAGTCAATGCATAAAAACACACATTCAATTTTACTCTCCTACTACATGTATATACTAAAGCTATAGTATAAAAAAGAAATAATACTAATACTAAGACTCCTTCTATACAATTAACACAATTTACAACACTTTTTATTCAGTAAATTTACATAGCCTACTTTGCTTCTGATCTCAAAACAAAAAATTTATCTATGTAAAATATAAATGAACAATTAATGGATTTATATGTGACATGCTCTTCCTTGCATAGTGACTGAGGCATGTATGGGTATGTGCACATCATCACATAAGGTACCTTAGGGAGACAATTACCGTATAGCTGGAAATATTTGCTGGAATTTAATTTTGTTGTTTGCTGTTCATCATAAAAACGCACAATTTAATTCTGCAAAGCATTATAAGTAATGGGTGTATCAACAGTACACGCCTACACCAGCAAAATTAAATTCCACAAACATTAAAATAAGCTATATGGGTACAAAATTGCAAAATATAATTCCTGCAAACTTTCCAGCTATACTGTATTAGCATGTACTTATATTAGCGATTTTTATGATAGTGACATTTGGCTGGTATTTAATTTAGCATTTTTGATCATTTTAATATTAATAACTATTAATGATTCAATGAGAAATTAAAATGGTTAGCGTGGACTTAAGTTAGTGATTTTTTAAAAACCGCTAAAATTTGCTAAATTAAATACCTGCTAACAATTGTCTCCTTAAGGCCCCCATACATGGGGCACAATTGTTGCTTGAAACTTTGTGGTTACTTTGATCTTG
>NW_003546373.1:83570-85512 GCF_000090795.2 Amphimedon queenslandica | reverse complement strand
ACCACAGTTGTCATTAGAGGCACTTCTTCGACTAAAGTCATTTTTACAGATTCATATGGTATTACTCGGTAACCGAGTAACATAGTGTACATACATTTATTTCTTGTATCAAAAAGTGCACTCTTATATGTTTACATTCACTGTTCTATTAGGATTTAGTGTAGCCACTGTTTGTGATTAAGAATACATTCTTCTTAACAAAAAAGAATGTAATGCATAAATTCAGAGTTATAATTATGAACCCATTAAAAATACATTCATTATGAATGAGTGAATGACAATTACCTTGTCCTCCCTATGCAGATCAACATTAACACATAATAGATGGTGCACATGTTGTCAAACATGTATTGATAATCATAAATCTTACATGGATCATCGTTAGCTTGAAAACAAAAGTCAATTAAACATTACCCATATGAACTAGTTTTATAGAAAAAAAATTTTTAATTATAAACTACGTATTACACTCAAATTGGCATAATAGAGATCGTAAACGGAAGAGCGAAGGCTTGGGGAGCAGATATGCTGTGGTTCTTACTGAGTAAACAATAAATTCTGGGAATTTGCAACAGAAATGTTTAATAGAAAGGTAAGTACACCTACTAATGCTACTATAACAATTCTTTATTGCAACTGACAAATTAGTTTATACAAGAGTGTGTAAACATAAAGCTCTATCAAATTATGGCAATGTTGCAATTATGCTTTACATTATTATATTAGTAGATCCCTGTATGGCCTAAATTAATAGAGCACAGTCTTTATATGTACTTGTAACAGCAAACTATGGGATTATGCTATTAGCAAACCTTTGATACTTCAAGGTGTATAATAAATAGTTTACTTCTGCAACAACTTAACATTAAAACAAATATTCAAAAACAGAACTGGGACAATTATTGCATTACAGTAGAAAGTTCTTATTGACAATGCAATGGCCACATTAACTTAAAAGTTTAAGCAAATAATATAAATATTGCATTAAAAGTAAAATAATGCTCACATGCAGGAGTTCCAACTCCCTTCTTTCTATTTATTCTAAACTAAAGAGACTTAACAATTTAAAAAATTTCTAGCAACAATGTCATTATCTAGATAAAAATTTCACAGAATTTCCTAATATCAAGAGTATAAATACAGTAGATAAGAGGCACTCTGAATTCTTATGACAAGAATATATTATGTTGCTTAGTACCACTGCATGAAAAATAATCATAACTTGTTTATCATAATGCATTTGTTGTCTGTACATATAGGAGGGAGTGAATGATGGGATTGGGGAGGGAACCAGAGACTGAACTATAAACTGTGGGGAGAATAGTATACTGAAGTATTAGTTGTGGCATTATAGAGTATCCAATTCCAAGAATTTGCAAAAATAACAATGAATTATTCATTCGAAACACAGTACTGTATACTTCTATTCCATACACATGTACATACATGTACATCAAAACATAGCATATGCCAATGCTTTCTAGCATGAAATACAAAATTATGCATTCAGTGGAACTTTAGAATAATGAAACTTTTGGAACATCCAATTTTTCATTGTATGAAGTTTTCATTACTTTAATAATTCTAATAGAGATTTAATTTAATACAATGAATATAGATGCTTTTGTTATTATCAAAGGTCTCACTGTATTATGATACATGTACTTGTTTGGCAGCAAAAAATGAACGGTTACCCATAAAGTGCATGTACCCTATAGTGTTTGCAACCAGAAATCCTGTTGTAACTTATGATGAATGCCTTACTATCAAAGTAAACAGTCTTTGAAACATAGAGGAATGAATAAATTCAATTCTGATCAATACAGCAATAGGAATTCAAAGGGACAAATGCATTGCCTTCCTTTCTTCAAAATATGATTTAGAGCCTGTTCTGTACATGCATGCATGTAAACATGCATACACAATATTTTAAAGTTATAGT
>NW_003546373.1:81477-82924 GCF_000090795.2 Amphimedon queenslandica | reverse complement strand
AATCAAAGACTCTTTAAATGAGGATATGTGACAAACATGTTTATGGCAGTGTTAAAAAAACTAAAACTGCATATAGCCACTAAAACTAACAGCAAAAATTTACTAACAACTTAAGCACATGCATCACATGTACGTTATATTATATACATGTATATGACAAAGTCAATTCATAAAAATACACATTTATTTTCTTACTCTCCTTTACTAAAGCTATAATTATTACTACTATAAAGAATAAATAATACTAATACTAACACTGGTCCATCTACTAATGAACATGACTTAATTAAAACCTTTTATTCATTTATACTTTGCTTCTGATCTCATTAGTCATTACAAAAATTTATTAAAGAATAATATAAATGAACAATTACACAATGGATTTATATGTCCAATGGATAGTGACTGAGGCATGCATGGTTATGTGCACATCTAGAATATCAAGCATAATGTTTAAAATTATTACCTAGTAATATGCTCTAAGATACGAGCATTCATTATTAATAATCAAGTGTGATCTTACAATGTAGACAATTTGACTTCAAATCAAATTTGAGCCATTAATTGTAATGATTATCGAAACGTCCCATACTAAATAATGCAATTTTTTAGTTGTGTTTTCATTTAAAAATGGTGTGTTGTAGTAGTCTCATACATTTGATGCTATTTATGACAAATACATCTATTAATACTTTTAATTAGAAAATTGTAAAACATTTAAGGGCTCTGTATGTCTCTTCACTACACTATGCCTTTTGTCAAGATTACATAACATTATGTACTCTTACTTTTGTACATACAGACATTAAAAAAAACTACTTAAGACATTTTTTCAACAAAATAACATAAAATATAATAGCAAGTACAAAACTAAAAACTGGTCAAGAGCTAGTCTCTATTATGTTTGTGGCACACAGTAACAGCAATCATATCAAAAATCCAACCAAACTGAGTATCATCACAAAGACAGGAGCTACTAGTCCAGTAGCACTGGATACTCCAGCACAAGGCTCATCCACACTAACACCACTGCATGAGTTGACACTAGATCCAAGATATGGCTCAGTACAGCAACCCATCCTATCACTGAATGTGTTAACAGCAGCGAGACAAGTGGAGGAAGCAGAACTGCAGAGTATTTTAGAGTTATTAAAGGTACAGGAACCAAATGGATTTTGAACACTACTTCCTTGATATTGCCTTATGTACCTCACAGGACAATAGTCTCCACTCTCCTGTCCACAAATACCTTGACGAAAGTAGGTAGTGCCATAATTCCTTTGGTCTTCATTTGTTGATCCACAGTCATAGGCGGCTGCAGGGTCGGGCATTTAGGGGCAATGCCCGACCAAAAATTCTGACCGGATGTGTGACATCACCATAATTAATAGTTATTCAATGGTTAATTAATAGTTAATAACAGTTATTGCATTTATAATTTCAATTT
>NW_003546373.1:73952-81467 GCF_000090795.2 Amphimedon queenslandica | reverse complement strand
GAATTATAAAAAGTGTTTGAAGAGCAAGTAAAACTAGTCTATACGATGAAAAGTGGCTACTTTTATAGACAATCTAATGAAATTCTTTTGAAAGTTGTTGTTTTAGTTTGTGATTTTAGTTTTAGTTATAATACTTCAAAGCAAAACAATAGCCAATTAATGCAATACTACTGTATTTTCTTTTAATAGTACTTTCAGTTGAATTTACAGTATTGCAGACCCAGTATACTGTTGCAAAAGAAGTGTTTACTCATTAATGCCAAATTATTATTCATTACAAATTTACAACCATCTCCACAAACAAAAAACTCTAAAAATTATAGTTAAGTTGCTTTACAATTTCTCTGTATTTAGTTAGTTCATCACCGATAACAGTATTACTGGTTCACAATAAATGATATAATGTGCTCCTTGGTAAATATAGACTACAAAGATTAGTTTTTATTCTACAATTAATTTGAAAGAATTAATGACGTACATACATAATTCAAGATATTAAAAATTATGATAAATTAAACACAATACAAATATTGTTATAAAAGAATATTTATACACTTAAACACATGCATCAGGTAATTATTAGACCAAAGGCTATTCAAGATCATTAGAAATGAGAATAACAATTATTCTGACAAACATGTTTATGGCAGTGTTAACAAAAACTAAAACTAGCTACTAAAACTAACAGCAAAGACTTACTAACAACTTAAGCTCATGTGTCACGTGATGTATAAATGCATGTTATTATAAGTCAATGCATAAAAACACACATTCAATTTTACTCTCCTACTACATGTATATACTAAAGCTATAGTATAAAAAAGAAATAATACTAATACTAAGACTCCTTCTATACAATTAACAAAATTTACAACACTTTTTATTTAGTAAATTTACATAGCCTACTTTGCTTCTGATCTCAAAACAAAAAATTTATCAATGTAAAATATAAATGAACAATTAATGGATTTATATGTGACATGCTCTCCCTTGCATAGTGACTGAGGCATGTATGGGTATGTGCACATCATCACATAAGGTACCTTAGAGAGACAATTACCGTATAGCTGGAAATATTTGCTGGAATTTAATTTTGTTGTTTGCTGTTCATCATAAAAACGCACAATTTAATTCTGCAAAGCATTATAAGTAATGGGTGTATCAACAGTACACGCCTACACCAGCAAAATTAAATTCCACAAACATTAAAATAAGCTATATGGGTACAAAATTGCAAAATATAATTCCTGCAAACTTTCCAGCTATACTGTATTAGCATGTACTTATATTAGCGATTTTTATGATAGTGACATTTGGCTGGTATTTAATTTAGCATTTTTGATCATTTTAATATTAATAACTATTAATGATTCAATGAGAAATTAAAATGGTTAGCGTGGACTTAAGTTAGTGATTTTTTAAAAACCGCTAAAATTTGCTAAATTAAATACCTGCTAACAATTGTCTCCTTAAGGCCCCCATACACGGGGCACAATTGTTGCTTGAAACTTTGTGGTTACTTTGATCTTGTTGCCTCAAGCTGAGCAGTGGTCAACTTGAAGCAACAAAGATGAAAGTAACCACAAAGTTTCAAGCAACAATGTTGCCCCGTGTATGGTGGCCTTTAAGGTAAAAAGAACTAGAATATGAAGCATAATGTTTGAAATTATTACCTAGTAATATACTCTAAGATATGAACATTGATTTGATTATTAATGATAGAGTGTGATGCAATGAATACAAGTTGACTCCAAAATCAAAATTTATATGGGCTATTAATTGTAATAATCATCAAATTAGACCATCATGTCCCATACTATTATTTGAGTTGTGTTTCAATTTAAAAGTGGTGTGATGTAGTCTCATAAATTCGATGCTATCTGCATCTATTCATTCCTTAAATTTAAAAAATGTAAAACATTAAGGGGATCTGTCCCTTCACTAAACTATGCTTTCATATACATAACAAAACTACTGAAGTCTGAAGGTGCAATTTGACATATTGTTATAATTATTCTTTTAGCAAAACAACAAAAAAATAATAATAACAAGTACAAAATTAAACTATTCTAAAGCTAGTCTCAATGTTCATGGCACAGAGCAGACCAAAAATCCAACCAAACTGAGTATCATCATAACGACAGGAGCTACTAGTCCAGTAGCACTGGATACTCCAGTACAAGGCTCATCCACACTAACACCGCTGCATGAGGTGACACTAGATCCAAGAAATGGCTCAGTACAGCAACCCATCCTATCATTGAAAGTGTTAATATCAGAAAGACAAGTGGAGGAAGCAGAACTGCAGTGTATTCCAGTGCCATTAAAGGGACAGGAATCAAACGGATTTTGAACACTATTTCCTCGATATTGCCTTATGTACCTCACAAAACAATAGTCTCCACTCTCCTGTCCACAAATACCTTGACGAAAGTAGGTTGTGTAATAATTCCTTTGGTGTTCGTTTGCTGATATACATTTGAAGTAGGCAATATATAAATCAATGCAAACTGAGCGATCACAAATTTGAGAGAAAGCATTGTTGAGAGTAGTGAGCTGAGCATCAGTGAGGGTTGAATAAGGAAGGTTCAAGACACCACCTGAAAGTGCTGTTAAATTGCAGTTTGAGGTAAGATTCATTTCAAGCTGGCGGTCACAAGAAATGCCACTTTGACGTACTCCTAGTTGAGAGCTATGCCTCTTGCTGATTTTGTGCACCCAGTCAGTGACAGCAGCTACATCTCTTTTCTTTGTAGTTACAGCACCATCACTTGAAGCAGCGACAAAAAAACAGCAAAGGAGAAAAAAGGAGAACATCTTCATAGGAAGCAGCACCATTGAATTATTAGCAACGGTCCAAAAGGTAAGACTGTGTAAAAATATAGTACAAGTGGCAGCTTTTATAGAATATCTGTTACATAATGAAATTCATTGTTGATTTATGACAAGAAAAATTGCTAAACTCACCCACACAGATTTTAATAAACACTATTATCATACAACTTTCATTGTATTACATTGCTCCAGAAAAGTATAATCTATCTATTTTTTACTGTTTATGCTACAACTATGACGATATTTGTTATAAGAGTTTTTATGAATAATGAAAGCCTTGTGATACAGCAAGGATGAATTGACAATACTTATGGTTCATCAAAGTTTATAATTTTGCCTATACAGTTATACTTTTGTCCCAAGATAATGTACTTGTACATAATTTTATGTGCATGGGAAGCTAAAGAACATGTAACTGAGCTCATAAGTTATTAATGAGAAATGTCTGCTGATTGTGCTGTTTTGATTATTGTCAGTATAGGTGACTGACAATACTGACTGATTTTTGTCACATAATACATGCATAAACATGCACATGAATCTTGTATCAAAATTTTTAATAAAAATGGCAACAGATAAAAATTGGCTACATAATTGTCTTATGGTATTACAGCTGTTGGAATTAACAAGTACATGTATATACATCACAAAAAATTTATGTAATGCATCAATCATGAGCTAGCTACATGCATTAAGAATGAATGGATGATATTCATGCAGATCAATAATGTATTGATATTTTATAGCAATAGATCTTGCATGTACACAATGTAGTTTACAACAAAATTCAATCAGAATTATGACAACAGTACATATTGTATATTGTATTTTGAAAGGAACAACTAGATCTGTATGCATTATATTTGCATTGGTGCTTTGGGAAAGTACCTGCAAAAGGTAAACTATGAAGGAGTAGTTATTGTGCTTCTTAAGTGAACAATAAACTCAAATCTGTACATGTACAGTATATGATAACAGAAATATGCATGTACATGTAAGCACATCTGCTAAAAATTATTTAAGTCTTACTTATTACATGTAAAACAACTCTTGGTGAAACTAAAATTACAAAGTGTATATGGGTAATAAACACAGACTGTATTATGCATTCAATCATGTCAGAGTAATTATGCAGTGAAAATGTGAAGAGAAATCACATACAATAAGTAAGTTTGTTTACTCTTGGAAATTAGCTGGATACTCTTAAAACACTTTACGCCGTGATGTAGCAGCCTACAGTGCTATGGTTAGACATCTCTCTAACCAACCCATCAAGTACTCTTGGTAGATATAATATAATCTTTTTTTGTCAATTCTTTCTCATTCAAAATTTCAATTTTACATAATACTAATAGTCAAATCATGCTTTTGCCCCATTAAATACATGCATTGCAGCAACTTTAATTCATTAGATTTACCCATGTGTATACATGTGGTGCATCTAGCAGTGTAAAGGGTCAATCCTGTGAGGAGGTCCTTCTTCAACAGCCCGTTAGTCATATCAATCTCATTGACTTGATCACTTGATAGACAATAGACAATGTAATGACTTCTGGTGTAACATTAAAAGATTGATAATTTTATCTTAGTATTCATCAATGGATCTGGTCTAATGTATCAGATAATGTAGGATATGATATGCATTTACCACCTGTCTTATATTATTACTCACTTCTCATATCAGTACTACAATATTTCTATGCATCATTGTTGTTAATTCAACTTCACTTAATAGTTAGTTATTACAATGAAAGCATTAATACAAAATTGAATAAGAGTACATAACATCTAGGTTATCATATGTAATACAAAAGGAAATTTTGAAGAGAATAAATTTTGGTGGTTGGTGAGTTTTAAATTTTAATTTGTGGTCATGTGCCACTGAGCATGCATATAATGGCTTTAAATGGTCAATTTTTATTATTTTGGCAAAATATAGCTAATTATGCTGGACAGTCAACATGATCATCACCTTAAAATGTAAATTGATAAAAGAGAGTCTATATATCATGACAAGAGTACGTGTTGTGTACTACCACTGAAAGTTTTTAATCGTAAACTGTATTGGAACTTTGGGAAAAGTACCAGTACACACATTTGGGAATGAACTATGAGAGAGGGAGTCGGCAACCAAGAAAAAGAGCTGGTGGGTGTATATAGAAAGAGCTGGTGGGTATACATGAGTAAACAATAAAAGCTCCAAGGCCAAGTATAAAGAGAAAAAGGTATATACATGTATACACCTGCTAATACATACATGTACTTGGTTTTTTTACTAAAATTACAAAAGTGTGCTTAAATGGAAAACTTTAAAATAACAAAACATCAACACATGGCAATGTTCGATTTATTGTACATGTACACGAGATGCCTGTAGTTCAAAATAAGTAGAACATAGGTTCTCTTTCTCACATGACCAAGGTTCTCTCTTTCTTGTTTCTTAATATTTAATATTTATTCTTACACTGCATGTACAATACATATCCCCCCTCTGTCTCTCATACTCACTTTAACTCAATATTATTAACTGAAAGTCCTTGAACTGATACTATTGGATAAGACATGGTATACTTAAAACAAACAAGAGTGTAATACCTTTTATGGCTCCATAAATAGCTAACATATTACGGACAACATAAAGGATTCAATATCATCATACCTACTATTACTTGTAGTTACATGTACATCCCTGTCACATTGGTCCTTGACCATGCACCATAATACTGTAGAGATTTAAGTATACAATCACACAAAAATAAAAATGCAACGTTGCAAATGTTGGGTTAAACTACAAGGCATATAGTTACAGCCAACATTAGAGCAATATTGTTGAACTGTTGCAAAGGTCCTTGTTGCTCCGTAGCATTGGTATATTGTGGCACTGCCATTGGTGTAGTATTGCAATGATGCAATGTTTCACTGTTGCTCTGTTGCTGTTGCACTGTTGCTGTTGCACTGTAGCATATTGTTGTCACCCTCCTGTGTTTAGTGTGTTGTAATGTCTAATGATCTATAGTAGCTATATACTTTATGGTTTTATCCATTCACTTATGATGCATACATGTAGATCTATAAAGTTCACAGAGTCAACAACCCCCTATTATTCAACAATTTAAACTGATTTCTTTTTCAAAAATGGAACAGCTCAAATAATGTCTATACTACATAAAGTTAACTATAAGACTAAAGTTATAATGTTCAAAAGCTACATGTCTCTAGTTAAATAATAAATGTTCACACAAGTGGGAAAGAAAAAATCAGAGGACCAAAACTCCAACCAAACTGAGTATCATCACAAAGACAGGAGCTACTAGTCCAGTAGCACTGGATACTCCAGTACAAGGCTCATCCACACTAACACCACTGCATGAGGTGACACCAGATCCAAGATATGGCTCAGTACAGCAACCCATCCTATTACTGAATGTGCGAACACTATCAAGACAAGTGGTGGGAGCAGAACTGCAGGATATTCCACCAGAGGTACTTGATGGACAGGAATTTAACAGACTTTGGAAACTGGAGTAATTTCCTTCATATTGCCTTATGTACCTCACAGGACAATAGTCTCCACTCTCCTGTCCACAAACACCATGACGAAGCAAGGTAACAAGATAATCCTTGAAGGCCTCATGACTCTCATCTGTCAGTATGCAATTGTAGTAGGTTTCAAGTGGATCAATACATGCTGGGACACAAATTTGAGAGTAAGCATTGTTGAGAGCAGTGAGCTAAGCATCAGTGAGGGATGAAGGAGGGAGATCTGAGAGACCACCTGAAAGCTCTGTGAAGTTGCAATAGGAGGGAAGGTTGCTATGAAGCTGGTTTAAACAAGCAGTGAAGTCTTGATGTACTTCCAGTTGAGAGCTATGCCTCTTGCTGATTTTGTGCAACCAGTCAGTGACAGCAGCTACATCTTTTTTCTTTGTAGTTGCAGCACCATCACTTGAAGCAACGACAAGAAAACAGCAAAGGAGAAAAATGGAGAACATTTTCATAAGGAGCAGTACAGCTGAATTATTACCAACGGTCCAAAGGGTAAGACTGTGTAAAATATAGTAGAAGTGGCAGCTTTTATAGAATATCTGTTGCATAATTAAATTCATCACTTATTCATGACAAGCCAAATTGCTTAAACTCACCTACACAGATTTCAATAATTACTATCACCATACAACATTACTTTAATCCAGAAAAATATAATCTAACAATTTATGCTACAACTATTATGAAGACTTTTTATGAATTATAAAACCCTTGTGAGTTGTAACACAGTAAGACTTATGATTCTTCAAAGTTTATAATTTTGCCTAAACAGTTATATTTTGTCCCAAGATATTACATTAGAAGCTAAAGAAGTATACACTTAACAATATAATGCTTCCATCTTCATCATTGAGACTCTTATAAATGCCATCATTGATTCATCTTCCTCATACGTTTAAACTATCTCCTCCATTATTTCAGACATTACATCAAGAAAAAGTCACGTAAAACATAGTCACAGAAAACCTAGATGTTATAGTTATTTCTAATCTATGCTTACGGCTCCCTATTAAGCTGTCTAGAGGCAGTTAGTAAATCTGGTGCCTCCTCCTGGTTCACCGCTCTATTTATCAAAGAGCAAGGTTTTGCTGTCCATAAAGGTGCATTTTGTGATGCACTAGCTCTCAAATATGG
>NW_003546373.1:64002-73172 GCF_000090795.2 Amphimedon queenslandica | reverse complement strand
AAGAATGGCAACAGATACTATAAACCAAAGGATCAAATAGAATCTAAACATGGCCATTTTGCCAAAATCTGGCCAGGCTATAATAGCCTTTGGTCATTGGCCCAATTTTTGAGTAACTCTTTAAATTCATAAAAATCTAAATTTGATTGGAATCAACTCAAAGTTGATACATAGCATAAGAACATGTATATGTATCAGAAAAATAAAATTTCTCATTGTTAACATTTTTGTAAGCATATAAATAATAACCATACATGCATGTAGATCTATGTATCAAGTTAAAAGAGCATTATTGTTGTTCCCCAAAGCTAAGCATAAACTAAAATTAATGAAATCTTTTCTAAATCATAAAACAATAAATTTAAAAAACAACATAGCATAATTGAGGCATAGTTAACAGAGGTGGAGCATAGAGGCAGTGCTGACTGACTGTATTACTGTGAAGGCAACTTTGACAGATATAACTACAAATATAATATTTTCTTTTAGTGCTGGATACACATGATTAGCTAATGGTATAGATGTACTCTCAATATGGCAGTTATAGTTTAAAATAAATCAGACAATACAATCAGAGTTGACAAAAAATTGTAATTTATGAATCGTATTTGATACACATACAATAGTTAAACACAATGCACTTAGAAATGATAACCATCAATCATAATTGCTTACTGAGCTTAAATTATCAATATAAGATATCAGCTTCTCTCATTAGCTGCCAAATCAATAAAATTCTGAATGAGTCTTAGCTTTGTTCACTAAAAGAAGCCTAAATTTAAAAAATAATAGATTTAACTTTAAATTTTAAATAAGATATACAATGAGAATGAAAACACAAATACAAAAAACAATTATACCACATGCATATGAAGTAGACTTTCTGGGGTTTCAATTTTGCTAATTTCACAATTTTAAAATACTTTCAAAATTCTTAACTATGAAACTTGTTTTTTATAGTCAGTAAAAAAACATGAAATATTTTTGCAAATAAATTGAACGTTGATTTTTGTGAAATATTTTTGCTGGAGAATATACCTTTTTATATGGTATGTACCTGTACATGCATGCTTTAATAGGTCTTACCAATGGTAGCCAAAAAAGGATACTTTCCATGATTTATCAAAATAATTGAAATAGCTACAAAATAAATGAAACAGACAGTTAAAATCTAAGGTATTAAAACTAATAGCTAATGCATGTATGAATTGATTAGTCATAAACCATATGTACATGTAGTTGAAAATAATTATTCAGCAAAAGCATAAATCCATTTCAATCCAAGGTTACATTGACCAGGGTTTCCCACAAAGCATAGATAATAGAGACTACGTATACGGGATAGGAAACAGGGAAACACTCCGCGTCTTATTATTGTAATAGTTATAAATAGTTATTAAAAATTTAACATGGTTGATACTGTAAAGTGCTGCACAATTAGAAACAAAAATAGCCATAATTAAAAAATAGAAGCAAATAATAGCAACAGCTATCATTGAAGCAATAAATCAATATTATCTTTAAACAAAAGTAAAATCTTTATTTCAAACAAGCCCTTCTTTGAAGCAGGAGAGGGAGACAAAAATGTATGAGGTTGCGAGTGATTTTGTCTCAAAAGGAGGAGAATAAAGCTTGTATGGATCTGATTACATAGCTTAAGCAACGGCCAGAACCATTTAGGTTGTAACAGTGTCAATTTTGAAGTAAGTCAAATGAACTTGGGTCCTACAGAGGGAGACAAGGCAAAAATGAGTAGAAATTTTTGTTTATAGCGAAGCTATTGTATAGTCAACGCAATAGAAAGCTTATTTTACAACAGCAAGTGATGAAATACAATACTTACCACATGATGCAACGTAAAAATGTCCCTATAATCCCTCAGATTTTGTAGAATAGACAAAAACTGACTGATTGTAGGCCAACATGGCGGCGGACAAGGACTGTACGGTCCGATTATACACAATGTAATGGATCACGTGATCCCGTTTCCTATCCCGTATACGTAGTCTCTATTATCTATGCACAAAGCATGCTAAGTGAGCTAAACTATACAATATAGTACATGGCATTTCGAGCAACTTTGAAAATTCATAAAAAATCCAAATTTGATTGGAATCAGCTTAAAGTTGATACTTAGCATAGGACATGTATATGTATCAGAAAACATATAATATTTCTCTTTATAATTTTTATCAACCCTGTGGGCATTGGCTCAATTTTTAAGCAGCTTGACTGACAACAAGCTGCATGAAGACTATGCCAAAATCCTGTAGGAAACCCCACAATCTAAAGTATTATGTGTGTATTCTAAGAATGGTCACAAGCAATGCATTGTTCTAAACATAAAGTTCTACTTAATACATGCATTACACATGTACACATACATGTTAAGGCTGGCTTGCAATATTACGCAAGTCCTAATGTTATGTAGATGCTGGAATAGAATCTGGTTCTATTCTAGCAGAAAGCATGCGTCAAAAGGTCAAATTGCCCACACTTTTGATTAAAAATTGACTGTACGTTGGCCTAACGTCATATTGTAAACCAGCCTTAATTAAGTGTCAGAGGTCTACTTTTTTAATAAGTGAGATTTGCCCTGTTCTTGGTGTATGCACTGTATTATTTATGTGAACTGTAATTGATATCATCATATCTACTACACTACTACTTGTAGTTACATGTTTATGCCTGTCCCATTGGTCCCTGACCATCATAATGTGTAGATATTTAGGTATGCTAATCGCACAATAATAAAATTGCAACATTACAAGTGTTGGATTAAACTACAAGACACATACAGCCAACATTAGTGCAGTGTTGTTGAACTATTGCAATAGTGCACAGGTGCTTGTTGCCTATGCCTGTAGCATTGGCACATTGTTACACCACCATTGGTGTAATGTTGCAATGAATCACTGTTGCTCTGTAGCACTGTTCCCACCCTCCTGCAGTGTGTTGTAACATATCTAATGATCTATAGTTATACTTTATACTTATGGTTTTATCCATTCATTTATGATGAATATAAAGTTCACCCAAAAGTCAAAAATCCCCTATTATTCAACAATTTAAACTGATTTCTTTTTCAAAAAAATTGAACAGCCTATATCTATGCTACATAAAACTAACTATAAGACTAAAGTTATAATGTTCAAAAATCTAGTTAAATAATAAATGTTCACACAAGTGGCAAAAAAAATCAGAGGACCAAAACTCCAACCAAACTGAGTATCATCACAAAGACAGGAGCTACTAGTCCAGTAGCACTGGATACTCCAGTACAAGCATCCTCCACACTAGCACCACTGCATGAGTTGACACCAGATCCAAGATATGGCTCAGTACAGCAACCCATCCTATCATTGAATATATTAACATAAGAAAGACAAGTGGAGGAAGCAGAACTGCAGGATATTCCACCAGAGGTAAATGTACAGGTATCTACCAGACGTTGTATACTTGAGTAATCTCCTCGATATTCCCTTAAGTACCTCACCTCACAATAGTCTCCACTCTCCTGTCCACAGACACCTTGACGAATCAAGGTAACGAGATAATCCCTTAAGGTATCATCATTCGTCACTATACAATTGTAGTAGGTGTCAATTGGATCAATGCAAGCTGAGACACACAATCGAGAGTAAGCATTGTTGAGAGTAGTGAGCTGAGCATCAGTGAAGGATGAAGTAGGAAGATCTGAGAGACCACCTGAAAGTTCTGTGAAGTTGCAGAAGGAGGGAAGGTTGCTTTGAAGCTGGTTTGCACAAGCAGTGGTGTCTTGACGTACTTCCAGTTGAGAGCTATGCCTCTTGCTGATTTTGTGCAGCCAGTCAGTAACAGCAGCTACATCTCTTTTTTTTTCAGTTACAGCACCATCACTTGAAGCAACGAAAAGAAAACAGCAAAGGAGAAAAACGGAGAACATCTTCATAGGAAGCAGCACCACCAAATTATTAGCAACGGTCCAAAGGGTAAGACTGTGTAAAAATATAGCACAAAGTGGCAGCTTTTATAGAATATCTGTTGCATAATGAAATTCATTGTTGATTCATAACAAGCCAAATTCCTAAACTCACCCACACAAATTTCAATAATGAATATTATCATACAACTTTCATTACATTACATTGCTCCAGAAAAATTTAATCTCACTATTCATACTACAAGTATAATGACAATTTTTAGGAATTTTTATGAATTATGAAAGCCTTGTGAGTTGTGACACAGTAAGACTGAATGAATTAGCAATACTTACAGTTCATCAAAGTTTATGATTTACCTATACAGTTATACTTTTGTACCAAGATAATGTACTTGTACATAATGTTACATGGGAAGCTAAGGAAGCTAAGGATTGGTATCAAATAAAAGGAAATTCTTCATACACTACATTTTCAATAATATCTCGGTTTTGATAAGGTACCACTGTCACAACTTTGGGAAGCCTTATCTCTAATTAATAATTCCCCACAGATAACTTGGTTTTGTCAAATCGGCTCACTAGCACAAAATTTTTAATGGCTGCAAATTTTGTAGATTTTGTGATTTTTTGAAGATTTGTGAAAATCAACTTATTAGGGCACAAGATGGCAGACAGTATAAATTCGTAAAAATTAAATCAACAAAGTAGATTTTTAGGCAAATTTGCAAAATTTACAGCCCTTAAAAATTTTGCGCTATACAATATATAGTATACTGGCTTGCACATGCAACTGAGCTATCATAATCATTAATGAGAAATGTCTGCTGAATGTGCTGTTTTGCTAGAGTTAGTAGTTAATACAGGTTTTTTTGACTAAATTTGGTCAATTTTACAAATTCATAAGAAATGAGTAAAATGAATAGTATAAACATGCACAAGAATCTTGTATCAAATTTTTTCGTAAGAATAGCAACAGATACTATAAACCAAAGGACTAGTTGTTTTATGGTAATTACATAGTGCTGTTGGAATTAACAAGTATATACATAAGAATTTTTATTAACAAGAATTTATGTAACGTATACATCATGAGCTAGCTATATGCATCATGAATGTGAATGGATGATGCCTTACAGATCAATAACAGTTACATAATGTATTGATATTTGATAGCAATAAAATCATGCACAGGCTCTGCCTGACTACTGGTAAATAGATCCTGCACCTTGTTTAAAACAAAAGTCAATCAAACATGACTCAATAACATATATATAGATAATTATAGTTTTTTTTACAGAAAAAAGCCGAGAGTCTGAATTATGACAACAGTGCATATTGTATATTGTATTATGAAAGGAACAACTAGATCTGTATGCATTATAATTGTATTGGTGCTTTGGGAAAGTACCTGCAAAAGGTAAACTATGAGAGTGACCCTTGCTGTGGTTCTTTGAGTAAACAATAAATTCTAAGAATCTGCAAAAGCAAGTACATGTAGAGTTTATCATAACAACAGAAATGTGCACACAAGTATATCTGCTAAAATATATCTTATTACATGTAAAACAACTCTTGGTGAAACTAAAATTGCAAAGTGTGTATGGGTAATGAACACAATGTTGTATTATGCATTCAATCATATCTAAAGGCTCATATCAATGGTGTTTGCCCTAGTTTCATTTCATATATTATATAAAATACACATGTATGACTGAAAGCTTTTAATTATTGTATTTTTGATGTAGATTTATTGCCTATATACTAGGCCTGGGCGACAGTAGTAATATCACTGTCACAATATTTTGTAACTCTAATATCACGATAGTGAACATATCACGATAGTTCAGCCATAGGGTTTATATGTGGAAATACAATGATTTATTTAAAGATGTATAGTCATTGTACTTAACTAATGCATCTATTAATTTGTATAATCACATTATACATGTATAATATACTAGTTAATTTAAATTTATTTAATCCAAATTTTTAACGAGAAACACTGTCCCACTTCATATGCTGCTAATGTAGCAGGGACAGGGAAAAACCTTGAAGCAAGCTGTGCTAGCAAGTCATACCACTCTCAAGTGGAAGTTGCTATCAAATTAGAAGATGATTACAGCTGTCAAGTGTCATTTGCATCCTCTATGCACACGTGATAACTATCTTGATAGTCACTATCATGATAGCTGTACACTATCACAATAGTGCAACTATCGATACTATCGCCCAGCCCTACTATATACACAAGAGGGAGTGCATGAACGATAGAAAAGGGGAAGCCACTTAAACCAGAGAGTGCATGAACTATAAACTATGGGAGTGTTGTTTATTCAGGATAATTCCAAGAATTTGCAAAAACAACTAGATCTACTATTATACCAGAAACATTTAACATCATAAAATTGTGTACGAATAAATAAAAAAATTTAGACTCATTTGTTCCATGAGGAAAAATTAGTGCATAGTCTAAATGTATGAATCAAATTTTGAAGGTAGTTAAATTTGGCTAATTTGGCATTTTGATAGCCATTCGCCAAAATAAAAACCCGCCATTTTGAGCCATTATGCGCATGCTCTATGGCACAAATTCGCCAAATTAAAATATTCCAATCACCAAAATTTAGCAATTTGCCAAATTTAACTCCCTCCAAAATTTCCTTCTATATAGTATCATGCAAACACACTTAGAAATGCATGACATAAATGAACACATGTATACAGTACATGCAGTTCAAACCACATCATAATTGGTCTGTCCTTACTTGTAACATATGATGCTTGCCTTACTGGACCTGCTAGGGTAAGTTAAGCAGTTGTTCCTATTAGTCATGAAATGTGAATAAATTTACAATAGATTATTACAAATTACAATCAGTTCAAATTTTGTATTTTTTTCCAATTCAAGCTCTTTATTGCCTTCCTTCCTTCTTAATAGATTGCAACACAATGATTACAATATAGTGGTACAAACTGAAGCAAAAACATATACATGGTACTTGTAGCAACATCTTACATAATTTAAATACAAACATAATGAATATTCAAGTGGGGCTGAGACAAGAGGGAGTGTTTTTTGTGTACTTTGTGCGCAAAAAATTTTGCCGTATCTAATTAATATTCATGATGGGTGTGGTCAATTTTTTAATTAATTAATTAATTAATTAATAATAGTGATCATTGACACCGAAAAAATTCATATGGTGTTCATTTCCAGCAATAAATTGCACTGTATTTTTACATTATCAGTTAGTTGTTGGCATGTGTGTGAAGAAGTAAGCAGTGATTGAGTCTTTCCTGGTTATTAAATAAATTAACTTAAGTTTATAACTCAATAACTAATTTTAATAAAAATGGCTACAGCATCTTTAAAATAATTATTATTGGTGGGGCAACTGCCCTATCTGCCCCTTAGGCAGCGACCGAGCGACGCCTATGATATTATTATAGTTAACATTATACACCATTATTATTGTACTCCTAGTTCTTGACAAGCATAAAACATTCTAATAGATTAAGTAGGTATGAGAGTACATGTACTGGCATGTTGTATAGAGTACAATTACCGGTAAGTGATGCTCGTTATTTTTATTCAACATAATTATATCTTAATGATACACAGGGTTACCCACAGGATAAGTTTGACATATAGTGCTCATGCAGAGCCATGGGTTGTCAAAAATTGGACGAAAAAACATGATCTACTATAGTCTTTGACAGAATTTTGCAAAAATTTCAAGAAATTTATAAATTTTCTATTTTATGAATTTTTTGATAATTCAGATATTTTTATAAATTTTAAAAGTTGCTAAAAAACAAACACTCATATTTACCATAATCACGGTCTGGCTGCACTGTCTTGATTCTCAGATATTCTTTACAGCTGGATCCTCCTCTTTCTCCAGTCGAGTCTAGGACCATTGGCACAGCATAGCAGATCTAATTTCTTTATAATTATTCAGTTAAATTGGTGGGCGTGATGATTTAAGTTTTTAACATTAATTAAATATTAATGATTGGGTAGTCTACTTAGTATTAGGAAGTAAAGCTATATGTCTTTGTTTACAATGAGGAATATAGCAACAGTAGCCACTGAAACTGAGAACAAATGAAGTATAGTACATGTACATGTACATTATTATTATTTTTATAATTTTTTAGATGCCAGGCCATCATAGTTAACCTCATAGTTAACCCAACCCATAGTTAACCTAGGGATGGATGGCCAAAGTTAAGAAGTATGTGCATGTACATGTAGTTTATGTATTCTCATAAAATGCTCATAACTTGAAAAATTGATGTCGGAATTAACAAACTTTTGACATAGCATGATAAGGACAGCAATATGTATCACAAAATGTATTAAGAATTGGGAGTGATTTTGGAATCATATTTAATTTTTGAAAAAATCATGGGCTATAGCCTTAGGCATTTTTCAGATTTTGGCTACTTTTTAAAAATGGTCATAACTTGAAAATTTGAAGTTGGAATCAGCTCAAACTTGTTATGTAGCAAAAGGACATCAATATGCATCAGAAAATGTAATAAAAAATTAGGGGTGATTTCGAAGCCATTTTTTGGAAAAAATTATGGGCTATAGCCTTGGGCATTTTTAGATTTTTGCTACTTTTTAAAAATGGTCATAACTTAAAAATTTGAAGTTGGAATCAGCTCAAACTTGCTATGTAGCAAAAGGACATCAATATGCATCAGAAAATGTAATAAAAAATTAGGGGTGATTTCGAAGCCATTTTTTGGAAAAAATTATGGGCTATAGCCTTGGGCATTTTTAGATTTTGGCTACTTTTTAAAAATGGCCATAACTTGAAAATCTAAAGTTGGAATCAGCTCAAACTTGCTATGTAGCAAAAGGACATCAATACGTATCAGAAAATGTAATAAAAATTGGGGGTGATTTCGGAGCCATTTTTTCGAAAAAATCATGGGCTATAGCCTTAGGCATTTTTCAGATTTTGGCTCCTTTTTTAAAAGTGGCCATAACTTGAAAATCTGAAGTTGGAATCAGGTTAAACTTGCTATGTAGCAAAAGGACATCAATACGTATCAGAAAATATAATTAAAATTGAGGGTGATTTTGGAGCCATTTTTTGGAAAAAATCATGGGCTATAGCCTTTGCTTTTTATCCAAAATTTTGCTAATTTTTAAAATGTCCAATTGAAATTTACTTAAAAATTGTTCATTTTGGTTTTGCTTTGTGACACATTCATCCTACTTCTAGTACTCTTC
>NW_003546373.1:62386-63636 GCF_000090795.2 Amphimedon queenslandica | reverse complement strand
TATTCATTAATGCATTTAGTGGTTAAGTATTTTATAGGTGAATGTAAACATTGAGGGCGCAAGCATGAGATATTGATTGACATTTTTTGACTAAGATTAAAATAAATAAATAAATCAATTCACTTTAAAAAATTTTAATTAAAAAAATTTTTTATTCTATTTGTATATTTTTAAAAATTAATTTTTATTTTTATTTTATTGATTTATTATTTTAAAAATTTTGTATTATTAAGAAATTTTTTTAATTTTTAAATTTATTTATTTTTCATTTTTATTTTTTATTTTTAATTTGTTAAATTTTTTGTTTTATTTATTTATTATTATTATTTTTTAATGTTTTTTATTCATTTAAATTTTTTTAAATTTTAAATTATTTTTTTTAATACTATTTTTTAATTCTTATTTAAATTTTTTTAATTTTTAAAACTTTTTAATTTTTTATTCTTTAAATTTTTTGTTATTTTATTTTATTTTTTTTATTGTTAAGCATTTTAAAATTTTTAATTATTATTACTATTTTTTATTAATTTTGTTTAATTTTTTAATTTTTATTATAAAAATTTAAAGGAGTGAACCTAAACAAGCTATTGATTATGTGCTGTATCATGTTACTTGTATGGCAAGCCAAAGCAATTTTACATTGTACATGTCTAGGCACAGTAGATCTTAATGCACTGAGTTATCTTAGTTGCTTAAACTGACATGTACTGTTTTTCCACCACTTCAGAATCTCTGCATGCAGTAATTAAAGTTATCTTGTTTAGTACAATAGCTAAGCTTAGTCTATGCATAAGAAATATCATAGCAGAAAATTTTCGTGGCCCAAAATTGTTGCGTTGATACATGTATATAAAATGTAATCGATGCATAAAATTTACTCAAACTTTTCTACTATTATACTAGAGTGATTGATCTTTACCACTAAACAAATCAGTTGGTGATATGAAGGTCATTTCATCGGACAAAAAGGTCCCTGGTATATTATGTACTAGGTAATGTATTGCTTGGAAGATCTGGATATTATCTTGTTTTGAAAAATTTGAGTTTTATGCTACCTACATTTTTACAAATATGGTAAGGAGAAAGAATGAGACTTATAATTATTGTATTATTGAGTAAAAAATTGTGGCATGGCCAGAAGCTTTGCAAATTTTTAATAATTTTAACAAAATATTGTGGTTTTGGTTTGCATTAATGTTTCCATTGAAGTCAGAGCAATCTTTAAAATTTATCATCTTTTGCAAAATTCC
>NW_003546373.1:44842-62363 GCF_000090795.2 Amphimedon queenslandica | reverse complement strand
TAGTCATTCCCAGCAGCTGCAAGTGGTCAGTAATCAGGTAATGGTCTAGTCGGCTCAACTGTCTCATCCTCCAGTATCACTCTCTGTTAGGAGATTTGAGTAAGTGTTTTTAACATACATACATGTACATGTACATGTACTGTATAGATGGTAATTTAGGAGGCAATAAATTTTGACAAATTTGGCGTTTAAATAGGATAGGCATTTGCCAAAATAAATCCCACCATTTTGAACCATACATTATGTACATGCTCAATGGCATAATAAATTAATAATAGTTTCCTGTTATCCACCCACACAACCACGGTATCTATATCAAGAAGCATAGATGCAGGAAGTTTGCTGAATTAATTTTTGCAAATTTCGACTATTCTGCCATCTTGTACCCCATCAAATTGATTTTCAAGAAAATTAATTTCTTGAATCTTGAAAAATTTGTGAAATTTGTTATTCTCAAAAATAACCCGCTATACCGTGGCGGTATTTCTGAATGTCATTAAGGCCTTCATACATGAGGCAAATTGTTGCTAGCAACATTTGTAGTTACTTTGATCTTGTAAGCAACATTTATCATTATTACTATTATTATTAGCTCCTGCTATGACTGTTTACAAAAAACATGTTGTTTCCAAGAAATAGGCAACCTGTGATCAAAACAGTCAAAGCAGCACGGTACCAGAAATCATTACATGTGTACATTTGTACTGATGCGTTATTTAAAAGGAGTGATCCTAATGAACATGTATCATTCTAGTCTGGCTTAATATTCATCCATAATAAATGCATCACTTTATTGCAAATTACAAACTTATGATAGTGCAATTATAATTTGGAAATTTATTATTCACTGATATTTTTATCAAAAAAAAAACTCACAACTGTATTCAACTAAAACTGAGCTAATATAACTAAAACTAAACTATTCAAGAGCTAGTCTCTTTATGTTAATGGCACACATCAATAGCAGCCTCAGACCAAAAATCCAACCAAACTGAGTATCATCACAAAGACAGGAGCTACTAGTCCAGTAGCACTGGATACTCCAGTACAAGGCTCATCCACACTAACACCACTGCATGAGTTGACACCAGATCCAAGATATGGCTCAGTACAGCAACCCATCCTATCACTGAATGTGTTAACAGCAGCAAGACAAGTGGAGGAAGCAGAACTGCAGCTGGATATTCCACCAGATGTACTAGAGGGACAGTTACTTGCTAGCCGACCATAAGCAGAAATGTCTCTACGATATTGCCTTATGTACCTCACCTCACAATAGTCTCCACTCTCCTGTCCACAGACACCTTGACGAATCAAGGTAATGGCATAATCCTTATTAACTGCCTGTAGACAGTTGTAGTAGGTTTCAACTGGATCGATGCAAGCTGAGACACAAATTCGAGCGTAAGCATTGTTGAGAGCAGTGAGCTGAGCATCAGTGAGAGATGAAGCAGGAAGATCTGAGAGACCACCTGAAAGCTCTGTAAAGTTGCAGTAGGAGGGATAGTTGCTTTGAAGCTGGTTTAAACAAGCAGTGTTGTCTTGACGTACTTCCAGTTGAGAGCTATGCCTCTTGCTGATTTTGTGCAACCAGTCAGTGACAGCAGTTAGATCTCTCTTCTTTGTAGTTACAGCACCATCACTTGAAGCAATAACAATAAAACAGCAAAGGAGAAAAATGGAGAGCATCTTCATAGGAAGCAGCACCACCAAATTATTAGCAACGGTCCAAAAGGTAAGACTGTGTAAAAATATAGTACAAGTGGCAGCTTTTATAGAATATCTGTTGCATAATGAAATTCATTGTTGATTCATGACAAGCCAAATAGCTTAAACTCACCCACACAGATTCTAATAAATACTATTATCATACATTACAATGCTCCAGAAGAGCATAGTCTAACTATTCATCCTATAACTATGACGATAATTGTTAGGAGCCTCTACAATTTTGCCTATACAGTTATACTTTGGTTCCAAGATACTGTACTAACATAATGTTATGTGCGTGGAAAGCTAAAGGGCATGTAACTGAGCTCATAAATCATTATGAGAAATTTCTGATGATTGCACTGTTTTGCTACAGTTATTATTGTCTGTACAGGTTTTTTGACTAAATTTAGTCAATTTTACAAATTGATAAGAATTGAGTAATTTATGTATGATATAAATATGCACATAAATCTTGTGTCAAAAATTTTACAACATATATGCTATAAACCAAAGGATAAAAAGTGGCTACATCTTTGTTTTATGGTATCACATAGCTGCTGGGATTAACAAGTATATACATGTAAATGTAAGCATTTTTATCAACAAAAATTTATGTAATGCATCAATCAGAGTTATGAGCATTATGGCTGCCTTATCATATCCATGCAGGTCATTGTAACAGCTACATAGTGTACTGATATTTGATAGCAATAGATCTTGCACCTTGTTTTAAACAAAAGTCAATCAACATGACCCATTATTGTACGTGCCGCATAATTAGTTTTATTTAGAAAAGCGAGAGTCTGAATTATGACAACAGTACATACTGTATATTGTTATATGAAAGAAACAATTAGATCGTTATGCATTATAATTGCATGGGTGCTTTGGGAAAGTATCTACAAAAGGTAAACTAGGGGTTATTGTGTTTCTTTGAGTAAACAATAAATTCTAAGAATCTGCAAAACAAGTACATGTAAAGTATATCATAACAGACATAGGGTATCAATAATGAAACAATAATGATTACAATGAACATGTTAAATGTACATAACACACATTTAGAAATATGTGACATAAATGTACATGTACTTACTTGTTAGGCAGCACTTGAGTTACATGACAAATGGCTCAAAGTTACTTACATGTACTAGCACAAGTATGTGCTCTAGTTCTTACTTGTAACTTACGATGCTGGCCTTATTGGACCTGCCAGAGTAAGCTAAGCAGTTGCTCCTATATTAGTGCCAAAGTAACAAAAGATATTTACCGTAATTACAATCAATGTTACAATAAAAATTGAGATACATGTAATAGGACTGAGGCTATGCTATTAATAGTCTTTCTTCCTTCTATAGTGCTGCAAACTGAAGCAAAAGCACATGCATGTAGATTTAGAGTACATGTAGCAATATCTTACACAATCTAATTATAAACAAAATGAATTATCAACATCATGCATAATTATTATAGCACTCAAGCTAGAAAACAATTTAACAGACCAAATAGTTATTGGTATATGGTATCTAATACAATTAAGTGATGAGTATTAGTACCTTTTATCATTTATTTTATTCAAAGTAATTATACTTATTGATACATAAGGTCAACCACATAAGGCTTTGACATAGTGCTCATGCAGTTGGTTGTCAAAGTAAAAAATTTGGCCAAATGCCATCTAGTCTACTACAGTCTTTGGCCAAATTTTGTCACAAATGAAAAGGATAGAGTTTTCAGTTTTAACAATTTTTCTTATGCATATACATTATACTTATGTTACATAAAAAATTTGAGCTGATTCCGAACAAAATTAGATTGTTTACAAATTTTAAGTTACTCAAAGCAATCAGTGCATGTATTTGTACCATAATCAGGATTTGACTGCATTGTCTTGATTCTTAAATATTCTTTACAGTTGAATCCTCCTCTTCCTCCAGTCTAGGAGTCCACTGGTAACCATCATCACAGCATGTTTATCTTAAGTATCAAATTAAAGTGGCTTCATTTTCTGGAGCATTTTGACAGTAACAACCCTTGTTCTTTTTATTTTATGTGTACCTGTAACAAATGTTTGTCTTGTTCTTCTAGTAACTACACTTATTTCTAACTATTCTTCTACTAATGCTACTATTGTCACATTTCTTATATTGTTTTATTTGTATTTTTTTGGCTTGTGGCTCCTCGGCTACTTGTCCCTCAGGTACTCTTTCATAACCCCTATTTTTTGTCCTTCCCATTTCTTACCTGTAAAGTGTTTAATAATAATAATAATAATAATAATAATAATAATAATAAGGACTCTACCTGTCCTGCCCTCCGTGGATGGGCTGATTTAACTTTTCTCTCTCTCATGTCTTTCTCTCTCGTCTTTATTCTTCTTTTTGTTTCTTCTCTCCTTTCCATTTTTGTGATTATGGGTTTCTCCCCCTTTTCCCACATCTCTCTTTCTCTCTCTCATAATAATAATGATAATAATAATAATAATAATAATAATAATAATAATAATAATAATAATAATTGGTGGGTGTGATCAAACAGTGACAAGTGACAAACAGTCAAACACACTACAGTGACTACACAGCTATCATTTAATTTTTTCAAGTTTTCTTTTTTGAGTATAGAGCTATGTCTTTTAAAATGAGGGACTGGTGGTCTACTGTGTCTGGACATGAGGAGTTTCATACTAACTATTCACTGACAACAGCACCAGTAGCCACTGAAACTGAGAACAAAAGTACATGTATATTCTTTAATGTCATAATTCTTATGACATTATGACATTATCTTATGGCATTAATATATAAAATGTAATTAATGCATTATATAAAATAAAATTACTTACTCAATTTTTTCTACAATTATAGTGTGATGCACTAAATGAATCAGTTGTTGATATGAAGTTCATTTTAGCTGACGAAGGTCCCTGATATATTATGGTACTCAGCAAGAGAAATTTGTATTGCTTGGGAGATCTTGATATTGTCTTATTTACAAAAAATTGGAGTTTTATGCTACCTGCGTTCTTAAAAATATAGTAAGGAGAGAGAGAATGAGACTTATAATTATTATATTATTGGGTTAAAAAATTGTATAGCTTTTGTGAGAATGTTAATGTCTTTCTCTCTCATATTATGATACTTATAAATGATATATTCTCCATTTCTTGCCTTTTCCATTGTACAGACAGTTCACCTCAGTCTACTATCAATTACATCATGGCTGGTCATTCCCAGCAGCTGCAAGTTGTCAGTAATCAGGTAATGGTCTAGTTGGCTCAACTGTCTCATCCTCCAGTATCACTCTCTGTTAGGAGATCTGAGTAAGTGTTTTAACATATATGTACATGTAGATGTACATGTACATGTACTGTATAGATGGGTATTTAATTTTGGAGGCAACTATGATACATTTTGACAAATTTGGTATTTAAATAGGATAGACATTTGCCACCTACCATTTTGAACCACACATTATGTGCATGCTCGATGGCATAATAAATAATTGTTTCCTGTTATCTACCCAAACATGCCTACATCACTAATGCAGTCAATAGTCAATAATTATTAATAATCACTTCAAGGTATGACAGACTCTAATATTTAGTAATAATTATATCAGCACAATGTAAACACACTTATATGTGTAAGGGACAGTATTTAATTGTTATGGCGAGTTTTCATCTCTGTGAACTTGAGAGTAGTTGATCCTTTCCAATGATGCCAAACAATTCCTTGATTATTAATAGTTGAAGTATTAAAGTAAAGTCCATTAAGATTTGAATTATGACAGTCATTGTACCACCAAGCACCAGTCCAATACTGAGCACAGTTGTATCCTGCTCCATATTTATCATTATCATTATCTCTTGTGCTGAATCTCCATCCATTATGAAGGGCCAGACTATTCCCAGCAGTACCAGAGTATCCTCCTACTGTTAGTATATATTCAGTACTACCATCACTAACATTAAATGTAGAGTATTTAGCATAAGCTGTGTTCCCCTCAAAGTCTCCCAGGTCCACTCTTAGTGTATTTGATCCTTCTTTAGTAAGACGATGAATCTTGCTCAATCCTAACCAAAACTCACCAGTAAGGTCACCAAATCCATTCTCATAGTCAGTCCAGTATCTATAGAAATCAACAGATCCATCTTGTCTCCTCTGAAATACAGTCCATCCACCACCATCAGTCTCCATATCACAGTATACCTGTGATCCAATAGTGTATAATAATTATATATTACTTTTAGCTAACTTCAAATGGAGTCCCTCCATCAGGATTGACAGTATAAACACCACTTGTAGTAATATCATCCTCAAACAAGCTATTACAGTCTCTATTATCTAGTTTCATAGAGTCAGTATAATATTATTATTATTATTAATGTATTAGTTTATTTACCTGGTGGTGGACAGGCCTGTGGCCTTACATTAGGACATACCATGATAGTCTTCACTCTTCCTTCTCTCATATGAATAGTCTGTCCTAAGTTACTGCTGTTACAGCATGTCCTTATATACAGTGATGGTTCATGTTTGTATCCAGTACAATCAGCCATACAATAAGATCCTTCTCCTTCATCAATTGTAACTATTAAACACAGCAACAACAACACCAAGATGAACATCTTTGACATTTTACTAGACTGCACTTAAGCATGACAGGGACTAGAATTTAAACCATGCATTATATATACCACTGAGAACCTACTCTAATGGAAAATTACAGTTTACTTATACTTAATCTTCTGTGACTCTCAGTATGTTAATTTTATTATGCATGCATGTAGTTAATAAGTAATGTAGCACTCTTAGGATACATTGAGAAGAGGGTATGGGTATTGAAAGGAGGCATATACCTCTCCTGACAGAATCATAATGCACTTAAAGGGTACTTTGACAAGGGGTATGGGCACATCTGTATTTGACATTCCTTGTACATACCAGTATATATTTTACCAAGAAAATTTAACTGCAGTTTAGCACTTATGACAGTTTGAAAATAATTTGTTCTTTTTTAACAATTTGAAATTGTATCTGTTACTTATATATAATTTTGTATACTGAATTCCAGCATTTAGTTTTGAAGATGCTCAATGACATGATAATATACAGTTTCCTGTTACTCACCCACACATGCCTACATCACTACTCATTATGACAGTTATTCATTAATTAATAAATTTATTTTTTAAAGTCCATAGTAGTCATTAGTTATTAATCACTACAAGGTATGTCATATATCAGCACATTGAGGGACAGTATTTAAATGTTACGATGAGTTTTCATCTCTGTGAACTTGAGAGTATTCAATTTCCAATTTTCCCAAACAATTCCTTGATCATTACTAGTTGAAGTATTAGAATAACTGAGATTCGAATCATAGCAGTGATTATGCCACCAGGCACCAGTGTGGGTCTGAGCACAGTTACCTCCTGACCATGCATCATTATCATTATCTCTTGTACTGAATCTCAATCCACTATGCCAGTACAGACTATCCCCAGCAGTACCAGAGTATCCTTCTACTGTTAGTATATATTCAGTACTACCATCACTAACATTAAATGTAGAGTAGTTAGCATATCTTGTGTTCCCCTCAATCTCCCAGGTCCACTCTTAGTGCGTTTGATGCTTCTTTAGTAAGACGATGAATCTAGCTCAATCCTAACTAACAGTATAAACACCACTTGTAATATATATAGTATGGTAGACAGGTCTGTAATAGTCTGTCCTAAGTTACTGCTGTTACAGCATGTCCTTATATACAGTGATGGTTCATGTTCATATCCAGTACAATCAGCCATACAATAAGATCCTTCTCCTTCATCAATGGTAACTATTAAACACAGCAACAACAACATAAAGATGAACATCTTTGACATTTTACTAGACTGTACAAGGACTGGAATTCAAGCCATGTGTTGAATGAGCAGTTACTCTGATAGAAAATTACATTTTACTTACTGTAGCTTCTGTCACTATTAGTATCAGCCGTGTTAATGGTGTTAGTTACTGGTAACATTATGGTAGTACTCTTAAGATATATTGAGAAGAGGATATGGGTATACATATATGTCCTATGACAGTCCTAGTATAGGCTAGGACATACCTTGTAACATACTTGGATTGATTGAGAGAGGGTATAGCTATTGAAAGGAGGCGCTGTATACCTCTCCTAACATGATCTAAGCATACATGTATGTACTACCATATAGCAAGAATTTTGGAGCAGCTAAAATTTGGCAAATTGCTACATTTTGGTGATGGTGATTTTTAATTTGGCAAATTTGTGACCATGTGCCATTGAGCATCTGTATAATGGCTCAAAATGGTGGATTTTTATTTTGGCGAATGGCTGTCAAAACACCAAATTTGCCAAATTTAATCCTCTCCAAAATTTCCCACTATACAGTATGTAGTACACTAATAGAGTACTTTGACAAGGGACTATGGGTGCACCTGTATTGCACATGCCAGTATATTATAGCTGGAAAATTTAACTATTTGCATGTAGCACTTTCAACGGTTTGAAACTTATATTTGTTAGTTTACTAGTGACTTCCAGCAATTTAGTTCTGAATCATTAATTTAATTATGTACATGCTCAATGACATATATAGTTTCCTGTTACTCACCCACACATGCCAACAATTTATTCATTAGTTTATAATATTATTATGAAAGTCAAATAGTCAATAGTTATACAAGGTATAATAGACTGTAATATTGAAATATATAATATATCAGCACAATGTAAACACACTTATGTGTGTGGGGGACAGTATTTATTGTTACGATGAGTTTTCATCTCTATGAACTTGAGAGTAGTAGATTTCCAACCATACCACTTAATTCCTTCTTCATTATTAGTTGAAGTATTAAAGTAATGACCATTAAGATTTGAATCATAGCAGCTTCTATACCACCAGGCACCAGTGTAGAACTGAGCACAGTTATTTGACCATGCATCATTATCACTATCTCTTGTACTGAATCTCCTTCCATTATGCCACCACAGACTATCTCCAGCAGTACCAGAGTATCCCCCTACTGTTAGTATATATTCAGTACTACCATTACTAATATTAAATGTAGAGTAGGTAGCGTAAGCTGTCTTCCCCTCAAAGTCTCCCAGGTCCACTCTTAGTGTGTTTGATCCTTCTTTAGTAAGACGATGAATCTTGCTCAATCCTAACCAAAACTCACCAGTAAGGTCACCAAATCCATTCTCATAGTCAGCCCAGTATCTATAAAAATCAACAGATCCATTTTGTCTCCTCTGAAATACAGTCCATCCACCACCATCAGTCTCCATATAACAGTATACCTGTGATCCAATAGTGTATAATTATAAATTACTTTTAACTAACTTCAAATGGAGTCCCTCCATCAGGATTAACAGTATAAACACCACTAGTAGTGTTACCATTATTATACCAATCTTTACAGCCCTGAGGAGCTTAGAGGAATAATAGTTAATGCATGATAATGAGTGTTTTATGTGAGATAAAGCATAAAAATGATTGCTACTGATTAAATATTGTACCATTGACATGCTATTAACACCTATATACAGTGATATACAGCTACCACTTATTGTTGTGCTATAATTATCTTTTGTGCATGCTCTTTAGGCCTATTTGATCTATTAACGTAATACATAATCAGATCAGTACATACATTTTACATAACATACATGCAACAATAACATGCAATACATCATGATCAGTATTATACTTGTATACTAAATTACAGTACATCTCGGTATACCTTGTCCTTGAGTAGAGTTTGATGGTACTACACTAAAACAAGACTTTTGAGGTTTCTTAGGACAGGACTTTGGTAGTACTTTAGGACAGAGAATGTATCTATTAATACCAGGTTCACTGATAGTAACAGACTGTCCTAAGTTACTGCTGTTACAGCATACTCTTAGATACAGTGCTAGTCCCCCACTACGTTGATATGATCTGGTATTATTGCAATCACTAGCCATACAGTAAGATCCTTCAGTTCCAGTAACTGACAGTAACACTAAGAGTATGAAGAACAATGACCCATGATCCATTGTAGCTATAGCTATGGACTGGAGGTGTTTCAGTGCTGCTATTGGTTTTAAATGATCTTGCAAACGATGGATAGTTTAATTGTATATAGCCTTGTTAGTATGGGCTGTATGTAATACTTGATTCTTAGGAAAGAGGAAATGTTCATAATGTCAATTGTTGCTGTGATAGAAGCATTATCTAACATGATTAGAGGTTCATGCTAGTATAGTGACATGTTATGGACATGTTGATTATACTCATTGTAGATTTTGGAGTAAGTACTTCTTTATACGACAGGGAACTGTTTATATAAAAAAGGCAGCCAAGCATAATTTATTGTCTTGTTGTTGTTATTATTATTATTATTATTATTATTATTATTATTATTATTATTATTATTATTATTATTGTTATTATCATTATTATTAATTTTATAGTGATCTAGATGGTGTTATAGTGACATAAAACTCACAGTTGGAAATTGTATCTGTTAGTTTATATAATTCCAGTGTTTTAGTTCTGAACCATTATGTACATGCTCAATGACATTATAGTATCCTTTTACCCACCCACACATGCCTATATACATCACTACTCATTATAACAGTTATTCATTAATTAATAAATTTATTATTGATTATTAATAATCACGACAGGCTGTAATATTGAAATGACATAATAATTAATCAGCATAATGTAAACACACTTATATGTGTAGGGGACAGTATTTAATTTTTACAACGAGTTTTCATCTCTGTGAATTTGAGACTAGTGTTTACTTTCCATTGCCACCAAGCAATTCCTTGATCATTATTAGTTGAAGTATTAAAATAATGACCATTAAGATTTGAATTAAAGCAGACATTATACCACCTAGCACCAGTGAGAGACTGAGCACAGCTACCTACTGACCATCCATCATTATCATTATCTCTTGTACTAAATCTTCATCCATTATGAATGGCCAGACTATCCCCAGCAGTACCAGAGTATTCTTCTATATTCAGTACTACCATCACTAACATTAAATGTAGAGTATTTAGCATAAGCTGTGTTCCCCTCAAAGTCTCCCAGGTCCACTCTTAGTGTGTTTGATCCTTCTTTAGTAAGATGATAAAATCTTGCTCAATCCTAACCAAAACTCACCAGTAAGGTCACCAAATTCACTCTCATAGTCAGTCCAGTTCCTATATAAATCATCTTTTCTCCTTTGAAATACAGTCCATCCACCACCATCAGTCTCCATATTACAGTATATACCTGTGATCCAATTGTGTATAATTATGAATTACTTTTATTGAACTAACTTCAAAACATCAGGATTAACAGTATAAACACCACTAGTAACCATCCTCAAACAAGCTCTTACAATCACTGCCTATAATACAACAATTAAACACTTCTATTATTGCAGTACCTTTTGGACAAGACTGGTTGTACTTTAGGACACAAAATATATCTTGTTATACCAATTCCTCTAATTGTAACAGTCTGTCCTAAGTTACTACATTTACAGCATGTCCTTATATACAGTGATGGTTCATGTTAATATCCAGTGCAATCAGCCATACAATAATATCCTTCTCCCTCATCAATTGTAACTAGTAAACACAGCAACAACAACATAAAGATGAACATTTTTGACATTTTACTACACTGTACAAGGACTGAAATTCAAGCCATCTATTGAATGAGCAGTTACTCTGATGGAAAATTACATTTTATACTTACTTTAACTTCTGTTACTATCAGTATCAGTCATGTCCATGTTGTAAGTTACTGGTAACATTATGGTAGTATACTCTTACAATACATTGGCATAAGCTACTAGGGTATGAGTATACATATAGGTCCTATGACAGTCCTAGACTCCTACTAGCAAGAGTACATAATATTATGTAGTCTTGCTAGTAGGCTAGAACATAATCTATTAACATTATTGGATACATTGACAAAAGGGTATGGGTATTGAAAGGAGGCTGTATACCTCTCCTGACAGAATCACAACATAATGTAATACACAGATAGGGTACTTTGACAAGGGACTATGGATACTTCTGTAATGGACAATCCTAGTATACCGGTATATTATAGCTGGAAAGTTATTAACAATTTAAGTTTATTAATAGTCAATAGTTATTCATAATCATGTCATAATATCAGCACACTTAATGTTTGTGGGGGGACAGTATTTAAATGTCACGACGAGTTTTCATCTCTGTGAACTTGAAAGTAATGTATGCATTTTTCCAATAGTACCAAACAATTCCTTGACGATTATTAGTTGCAGTATCAAAATAACGACCATTAAGATTTGAATGAGTGCAGTGATAATACCACCAGGCACCAGTGTGGTACTGAGCACAGTTATCTGACCATGCATCATTATCATTATCTCTTGTAGTGAATCTCCTTCCATTAAGATACCAGACCAGATCATCCCCAGCAGTACCAGAGTATCCTCCTACTGTTAGTATATATTCAGTACTACCATCACTAACACTAAATGTAGAGTAGTTAGCATAAGCTGTGTTCCCCTCAAAATCTCCCAGGTCCACTCTTAGTGTGTTTGATCCTTCTTTAGTAAGACGATGAATCTTGCTCAATCCTAACCAAAACTCACCAGTAAGGTCACCAAATCCATTCTCATAGTCAGTCCAGTATTTATAGAAATCAACAGATCCATCTTGTCTCCTCTGAAATACAGTCCATCCACCACCATCAGTCTCCATATCACAGTATACCTGTGATCCAATAGTGTATAAATATAAATTACTTTTAACTAACTTGAAATGGAGTCCCTCCATCAGGATTAACAGTATAAACACCACTAGTAGTATTACCATCCTCAAACAAGCTCTTACAATCATCTATGATATAAAAAACTAAACACTTCTACTATTACTGCAGTATACCTTTTGGACAAGACTTTGGTCGTACTTTAGGACATAGAATATATCTATTAATACCAACTCTTCTAATGGTAATAGTCTGTCCTAAGTTACTACTGTTACAGCATGTCCTTATATACAGTGATGGTTCATGTTTATATCCAGTACAATCAGCCATACAATAAGATCCTTCTCCTTCATCAATGGTAGCTATTAAACACAGCAACAACAACATAAAGATGAACATCTTTGACATTTTACTAGACTGTACAAGGACTGGAATTCAAGCCATGTATTGAATGAGCAGTTACTCTGATGGAAAATTACAGTTTACTTACTTAACTTCTGTGACTATCAGTATCACCAAGAGTACATAATATTAATGTTGTTAGTTACTGGTAACATTATGGTAGTACTCTTAAGATATATTGAGAAGAGAATATTGGTATACATGTATGTCCTTTGACAGTCCTGGTAGGCTAGGACGAACCTTGTATTAACATACTTGGATTCATTGATAGAGGGTATGGGTATTGAAAGGAGCCTGTATACTTCTCCTAATAGAATTACAACATACATGTTTGTACTATGTTATACACTGATAGGGTTCTTTGACAAGGAGCTGTGGGTACACATGTATTGGATAATCCTATAGTATACCAGCTGGAAAATTTAACAGTTGAGCACTTTTATCAGTTTGAAAAATTGTCAGTTTTGAGTATTTTGTTTTTAACAGTTGAAACTTATATTTGTTACTCTATATAATTTATTACTAGTGAATTCCAGCATTTTAGTTGTGAACTATTAGTCTATTATGTGCATGCTCAATGACATATGTATAGTTTCCCATACATACCTTTAGTCTACATCAATACTCATTATAATAACAATGTAAACACAATGTGTGGGACATTAATTAATTGTTACGACGAGTTTTCATCTCTGTGAACGAGAGAGTAGTTGATTTCCAATAGTACCACTTAATTCCTTCATAATCATCAGCTGCAGTACTAAAATAACGACCATTAAGATTTGAAAGATAGCAGTAACGATACCACCAGGCACCAGTGGCCAATTGAGCACAGCTACCTCCATAGTAATCATTATCATTATCTGTTGTACTGAATCTCCATCCATTATGATAGGCCAGACTATCCCCAGCAGTACCAGAGTATCCTCCTACTGTTAGTATATATTCAGTACTACCATCACTAACATTAAATGTAGAGTAGTTAGCATAACTTGTGTTCCCCTCAAAGTCTCCCAGGTCCACTCTTAGTGTGTTTGATCCTTCTTTAGTAAGACGATGAATCTTGCTCAATCCTAACCAAAACTCACCAGTAAGGTCACCAAATCCATTCTCATAGTCAGTCCAGCATCTAAAGAAATCAACAGATCCATCTTGTCTCCTCTGAAATACAGTCCATCCACCACCATCAGTCTCCATATCACAATATACCTGTGATCCAATAGTGTATAAATATAGAATACTTTTAACTAACTTCAAATGGAGTCCCTCCATCAGGATTGATATTATACAGGCCACTAATAGTGCTACCATTGCTATACCATTCCTTACAGTCTGTAAAAACTAAATTTTGGTACTGAAAATTATTATATTAAAGTATCCTTTACCTGGTGGTGGACAGGCTTGTGGCCTTACATCAGGACATACCATGATGGTCTTCACTCTTCCTTCTCTCATACGAATAGTCTGTCCTAAGTTACTACTGTTACAGCATGTCCTTATATACAGTGATGGTTCATGTTTGTATCCAGTACTAGCCATACAATAAGATCCTTCTCCTTCATCAATGGTAACTATTAAGCACAGCAACAACAGCATAAAGATGAACATCTTTGACATTTTACTAAAATGTATGTGAGCTTGACAGAGTTGGAATTTTAACCATGTATTGAATGAGCATATGTAGTTTATACAAGTGTTGTTTTACTCAGCTGTATTGTCTGTCCACAGTTTCGATTTCATTTTGTAGAAAATTGAATAAAAATAAAAAATTATTTTGTACTTAGACTTTTAACTGATTCCCCATAGTATATATTATTACTAGCATTTTTTAGTTTTGAAAAGTGTATAGTGTTTTTAAGTTACTATGTTGAGTCCATTAGTTAGTATTTCATCATTAATTTTTATGATGATAATTATACTGTATAGTGGAATTTATTGACGAGTAAAAAATTTGACAAAAACAGTAAATTCCCCGGTTGGCGAGTTTTAATTTGACGAATAGTGCCCTTCGCGTACACGTGGCACAAAGTACAAAATTTTTGACGTTTATAAAATTTGATGTTTTATTTTAAATTGTCAACTCGTCAAAATAAAACTTCGTCAATAAATCCTGCTATATGGTAATTAGTGAATTATAATTTAATCAGTCTGAGCTAAAAGTGTTTTATTTTACATTAATTTTGCTCTGTGTGGTATATATAGATTATATTGTATGGCACTTTTACTATGTTGCTTGTTTTGAAGTTAATAAAAGTCAAATAGTCAATAATTATTAATAATCATTACAAGGTATGACAGACTGTGATATTGAAATGACATCAGCGCAATGTAAACACACTTATGTGTGTGGGGGACAGTATTTAATTGTTACAATGAGTTTTCATCTCTGTGAACTTGAGAGTGGTAAATTTCCAATATTCCCAAACAATTCCTTGATCATTACTAGTTGAAGTATTAAAATAACGACCATTGAGATTCGAATCATAGCAGCCTCTATACCACCAGGCACCAGTGTGGGTCTGAGCACAGTTACCTACTGACAATGCATCATTATCATTATCTCTTGTACTGAATCTCCATCCACTATGCCACCACAAACTATCCCCAGCAGTACCAAAGTATCCTCCTACTGTTAGTACCATCATTAACAGTAAATGTAGAGTAGTTAGCATAAGCTGTGTTCCCCTCAAAGTCTCCCAGGTTCACTCTTAGTGTGTTTGATCCTTCTTTAGTAAGACGATGAATCTTGTTCAATTCTAACCAAAACTCACCAGTAAGGTCACCAAATCCACTCTCATAGTCAGTCCAGTTCATATAGAAATCAACAGATTCATCTTGTCTCCTTTGAAATATAGTCCATGCCACCACCATCAGTCTCCATATCAAAGTATACCTGTGATCCAATAGTGTATAATTATAAATTACTTTTAACTAACTTCAAATGGAGTCCCTCCATCAGGATTAACAGTATAAACACCACTTATATCAAAACCAGTCTGAAACAAGCTCTTACAGTCTCTGTTATCTACATTAAGTACATCATGAACTATTTCAGATATATATACAGTACCTAATGGGCATGACTTTGGTCGTACTTTAGGACATAAAATATATCTTGTTATACCAATTCCTTTGATAGCAACATTCTGTTCCAAGTTACTAATAATACAGCATATTCTTAGATACAGTGATGGTTCATGTTTATATCCAATACTAGCCGTAACTGATCCTTCTCCTTCATCAATGGTAACTATTAAACACAGCAACAACAACATAAAGATGAACATCTTTGACATTTTACTACACTGTAAGTGAGCTTGACAAGGACTGGAATTTAAAGCTATACCTGTTTCCCAAATAATACTATAAATGAAATAATTGGGTCACAGCCCCTTAAAGAAGAGTAGAGTATGTGAGTTGAACAATGACTGGAATTTAAAGCTACCTATGACTGTTCATGTTTCAAGTTGTAATTTGATTTCAAATAATTGGAGTGCAGCTAGCCCACTGAAACTGATATAAAGCTTTATTACTGTTAATTAGGCAAAGCCCTATACTGATGAAGTGAGTCTGTATGTCCAAGCAGTAAGATCATCTAACTATTTTGAAAGTGAAGTAAATAACCTCATCTGTATGATGATAACATGGCTGGGGGCAGAGCCGCAATGCTATAAAAAATACACCTCCTTAATTTTTTACATTTGTTGTTTGCTATTTACTGGAAAAAAGGTTGTGTTGCTATTCACTGGAAAAAAGAAATCAGAAAAGGACTATGTGGTATCCAAACTGAAGGAAATCTAAGAGATGGAACTAGTAGAATTGCTTCACATAATGGATCATGATTTGAATGATTGAGATTAAAAATTATTCTTTTTAACGACCTGGGGGCGAAGCCCCCAGGTCGTTCCTATAATTGAATTCACCGTCGCGCTATGTATATATATATATATATATATATTTATTTGTATGTCCACAATTACATTTCTTCTATACACGTTGTATTGGAGAAATAACAAGCCTTAGCAACCACCCGCCCACGCTCCTTTACGTGAGTGGGTGTGGTCACGGCAAACAAAATGGCGGCTTACACATGGGACAAAGTTAAAAGCTTTCTAACAGCAAGAGAGCATAGAGATACTGTCTAAAGACTTCTCTAGAAGCATTATAAGGTAGAGAGAACTTCTATAAGTCTTAATAATGACCAAGTTGTACTTGCAAAGTGGTGAAATCAATTATAGGAATATTTTTTACCCTGTTACGCTTGTTTATAAAATTTTATAAAAATTGAATTATTTTACCATGAATTCCTGGTCTGTGTGTGGGCGGGTATCAATGAATCTAATTAGGTCCATAGATATTAGAGTAAATGAAAGGGATTGGAAACGGGTGCGTGGGCGTAGCCCAACCTCCATTCATTTGTATTGCTGCTAGGCTGACAGAGGCTCGTTGAAATTTTTTGTCACAATTTACCCTTGATTTTCTTTCTTTTAGGAGCAATATCTCGCAAACAAGTGTTCCTATGCAAGTGAAATTAATGCATCAAGAAGCCTAATGTTTCCTCTTTATAATTCTGTTTTCTATTATACAGATAATTTTACCATGTTAATGTTATGGCAC
>NW_003546373.1:40882-44832 GCF_000090795.2 Amphimedon queenslandica | reverse complement strand
CACCACCATCAGTCTCCATATCACAGTATACCTGTGATCCAATAGTGTATAATTATAAATTACTTTTAACTAACTTCAAATGGAGTCCCTCCATCAGGATTAACAGTATAAACACCACTTATATCAAAACCAGTCTGAAACAAGCTCTTACAGTCTCTGTTATCTACAATAAGTACATCATGAACTATTTGAGATATATATACAGTACCTAATGGGCATGACTTTGGTCGTACTTTAGGACATAAAATATATCTTGTTATACCAATTCCTTTGATAGCAACATTCTGTTCTAAGTTACTATACAGCATATTCTTAGATACAGTGATGGTTCATGTTTATATTCAATACTAGCCGTAACTGATCCTTCTCCTTCATCAATGGTAGCTATTATACACAGCAACAACAACATAAAGATGAACATCTTTGACATTTTACTAGACTGTAGTGAGCTTGACAAGGACTGGGATTTAAAGCTATACCTGTTTCCCAAATAATACTATAAATGAAATAATTGGGTCACAGCCCCTTAAAGAAGAGTAGAGTACGTGAGTTGAACAATGACTGGAATTTAAAGCTACCTATGACTGTTCATGTTTCAAGTTGTAATTTGATTTCAAATAATTGGAGTGCAGCTAGCCCACTGAAATATAAAGCTTTATTACTGTTAATTAGGCAAAGCCCTATACTGATGAAGTGAGTCTGTATGTCCAAGCAGTAAGATCATCTAACTATTTTGAAAGTGAAGTAAATAACCTCATCTGTATGATGATAACATGGCTGGGGGCAGAGCCGCAATGCTATAAAAAAATACACCCCCTTAATTTTTTACATTTGTTGTGTTGCTATTTACTGGAAAAAAGGTTGTGTTGCTATTCACTGGAAAAAAAAAAATCAGAAAAGGACTATGTGGTATCCAAACTGAAGGAAATCTAAGAGATGGAACTAGTAGAATTGCTTCACATAATGGATCATGATTTAAATGATTGAGATTAAAAATTATTCTTTTTTATAAAATTTTATAAAACAATGAATTACCCCGGTATTTTACAATGAATTCCTGGTCTGTGTGTGGGCGGGTATCAATGAATCTAATTAGGTCTAACTGATCACAAGATGTCGTTAGAGGACAAGTGTTGGACTGCGTTTTATAATAGAGATCATAAAGAAGCTGTTAGCTTACTACCATTAGTGGAGGAACCGAATATAATTAAAGGATACATTCAGTGGGAGGATGTTAGTTTACTTCATTTGTCTTCAAGGAATGGCTGGTTAGATGTTACAAAAGATCTCATCACTAAATATCACTGTGACCCACAAGAAAGAGATGGTCTGGATTGTACTTGCCTTCATTGGGCTGTACGAGATAATCAAGTTGATATGATGAGATATCTCATTGATGAGTGTCACTGTGATCCATTGGCTGTTGACGGGATCGGGTGGACACTTCTTCTCTGGGCTGCTGTTTATGGTAGTTCTGCAACTGTTGAATATTTACTATCAACTGGTAAATGTGATCCATTGGCTAAAGACAATAACGGCTACACACCATTTAAACTAGCTAAGGAGAATGGTCGCATTGATATTCTTTCTGTCTTTAAGAAGTTTGGTGATATAAAATCATCTCATCCAATTGATTCTTATGTTAATGTCCTCCTTGTGGGTAATCCTGGAGCTGGTAAAAGTACTCTTAGTCACGTCATCAAGAACACAGCTACTAGTTCTATTGTTCTTGGTTCCTTTAGAAATGTTAAAGAGGTAGTACCCTGTACTGCTGGCATCATTCCTTATAAACTACAACACAGGACACTGGGTAGCATCATTCTTCATGATTTTGCTGGTCATTCGAAATACTACCCCAGTCACAGTGCTGTCATTGAGAATCTGTTACAAGGTTCTGGTGGTGTGTTCCTGATAGTAGTGAATATTTTGGAGAAGGAACCAGTCAAACAGCTTCATCAGTGGCTAACAGTTGTGAAAAATGAAGCACAGAAAGCTCTTAATCAATGCCATGTTATTGTAATAGTCAGTCATGTCGATGAGATATTAAATCCTGCTGAAAGGAGAAGGAGAAAGGAAGAAATACAGGAGATTATTGTCAGGGAAAGGTGTAATAGCGTCTTCTTAAATTGTCGTAAGCTTGGTGGGAGTGGCGTGGATTCCTTCTTTAATAAGTTGTGTAGTGCCTGTGAGTCCATTCGTAGTACAAGTGGAAAGAATTTGAGTTTTTATTGTCACATGATGTATGGTCTACTGGAGGAAAGGAAAGAGAATATATTGACCCTCTCTGATGTAATGTCTGCTGGTGAGGACAATGATAATTACGTTATACCAAATAAGAGAGAAGACGTCTTGGATGTTCTTCATTCGTTGCACTCAATTGGTTTGATGAGTGTTCTTAAAAGTGAAGACAAGGTATGGGTTGTTGTGAATAAGGGTATACTACTAACTGAGGTGGATGGGATTCTCTTTGCTCCAGAGACATTCAAAGAACACGTTGACATTGCTAGCAATACTGGTATTGTTAGTGTGTCTGGTCTGACTAGACTCTTCCCTAAATATGATCCTGACATGTTGATTTGTTTTCTAAAGAACATGGAACTTTGTGAAGAAATTAATCCATCTTTCCTAAGAATGACAAACCTCCATCAGTTAGGAGTGGAAGAGGAGGAGGAGGGAGGGAGAGAAAGAAGAGGAGAAAGGTTGTTATACTTTCCATGTCTTTTGTGTACTGATAGACCTGATGAGATGACTAGTGAAATGTACCAGTTTGGTTGGTGTCTACAGTGTACTAGTAGACATCATTTCTTTCCTCCTCGATACTTCCATGTCCTCTCATTACGTATTGCTTACAAAATGGCTCTACCTCAAGAAGATGACAAGTTAAAGCGACGTTGTACATTTTGGAAGAATGGACTCTATTGGTCTAATGGTCATGGTATAGGATCACTGGTAGAGATTGTGGATGAGAGCCAGTGTGTACTAGTAATGATGTCCTTTAAAGAACACATGATGTCAGTAGGAAGAGATGTGATAGGAGAGGTAATGAGTGTCTATAAAGAATCCTGCCCTAGTCTAGAGGTAAAAGAGTTAGTTATTGATCCTAAAGAACTAGCCTATCCTGTGAATAGACCAAGAGAAAGGACAGTGTATAGTGTAAAAGATATAGTGTCTGCTATTGAGAAGGGAGGCGATTGCTTAGTTCATGATAATGGTACAAGTACAAGATTGAAGGAGATCCTACCTTATGAATCATTATCAGATATTAGTAACTTGTCACTATTAGGAGGACGTGATATTAAGGTAATAATTAACACACACGAACTGTTTGATACATTAATACAAGAACTAACAATCAAAAGGTCATAAGTATCTTTATTTCTTATAAATTACTCAGTCCTTGTCATAATTGTGGGTTGTCATTGTGTGGCTTTTACTACTAATAATATATACTTGTACATCTGTTAAACTCACCTTTCAGCAATACACTACTGATGTATATCACCTTGATAAACAAGCACAGTGACAAATATCAGTTATTATTATTATTATTGTACAGGAAGTGATTGGAATAACCGAAGAATTCAAGACACCATTGACTCCAATAAAGCTAGGTATGTTATAATAATTATGTATTATCACAATTGTCAAGTAGTGGGAGTGTAGACTGTACAGTGTATATACACATTATTAATTATTATTTTTATAGATATTGAAAAACTTGGTGATGTCATTAAAGAATTAACATCAGATCAACACTTGCCCTGTTCTGTATGGCACAGACTAGGTCTACAGTTAGGATTATATGATCCTAGACTAGTGGATATAGACAAGAAGAATAGAGGAGATCCAGCGGAGTGTTTCCGTGAGTGTATGTCTGCCTGGTTAAGAGGAGAAGATGGAGTGAGAGAGAAAGGAGGTCCCAGTTGGTCATCATTAGCTACAGCACTGGA
>NW_003546373.1:38535-39756 GCF_000090795.2 Amphimedon queenslandica | reverse complement strand
GCATCACTAGCAGTACCAAACACTAGTGACCCCCCCAGGGAACACCACGGGGATGTAGTTTAAAAATAAGAGTGATAGATACAAGTATATTAAAAACTGATACAAACACAATTCCTTACCAAAACAAACAAAGACAAAAGCAGCTCACAATAGGTCTGCAATAGGCAAATGAAAAAGGAAGATACAGCCAGTTACACTAGTCTATAAACCCATGCTTTTTCTGAAAAATGGCTAAAAAATCACTATTATATTTTCTGATAAAATACATTATTGATGTCCTTATACTGTGTAGAAAGTTTGAGCTGATTTCAACTTAAATTTTTCAAGTTACGACCATTTAAACAGCATTCACAAGCACATCTTGACGTAAATTTTAGAGCAACTTTTAAAAATTTGTTGAAAATTCAATTTTTATCAGAATCAGCTCACGCTTTCTGCACAACATACATGTAAGTACATATACATATACATCAGTAAATGTACATGTTCCATGCATTCATAATGAAGTGGTGTGTGTATGTGTTCATGGCTCATTTATTTTGTGTGTTTTTGCTCAGTTATTTAGCTACCACATTGCATCAGAGTCTGTTGGTCCTAACAACACTGACAAGAATCCAGTAAAGATTGAGCCAATGCCTTCACTAGCTGATGTTAAGAGAGTCCTAACTGAACACTGTATACTAGCATTAGGTAAAGTATGGTACTGGTTTGTACCAATAGGAACAGTACAAAATGTCCTCATTATAAGGTGTCCTTATTATATAGAGGCTACACTGTACATGTACATGTACATGATTGTAATTTATACATTATTATACATGTACATGTATTTTTCCTTACATAGGGTCAAGGGAGCTCATGAGAAGGCTTCACACATCATAATAAATCTGTGATGATAACTGCTCCCAGAGGGACTGGAAAGAAGAGTCTATTACACACTATATGCATTGAGACTGGGGCCAACCTATTCAACCTCAGGCCCTCTGCGGCAGGTAAATTCCCGGGAAAAGCTGGACAGAACATGCTCCTGCACATGGTCTTCAAAGTACGCTAATGATAACAATATAAAAGTAATAATAATAATGATGATATTATATTTCATTTTAGGTTGCTAAAGCCTGGCCACCCTCAGTTGTACTCATAGGCCACTGTGAGAGAACTTTTAGAAAAAAGATACCAAAAACTGATAAAGTACGTCAATCACAAGCTACACTATAATTA
>NW_003546373.1:27254-28764 GCF_000090795.2 Amphimedon queenslandica | reverse complement strand
CCAATTTACATTAATGCATGTGGTTTTAAAAATTATTGTATATTTATAATTTTGTTGTTTATAACACATGAATATGTTTAGTTGTGTGTGGGTGCAGGTGTATCATTATAATGGAAAATAATATTATTGAACACATACATGTACAGTTAGTTATGATGTTGACAAGTTTGAAGCTGTTGAGAGATGCTTCAAATGCTAAAAGAAAAATACAAGTGAATGAGACAAACAGAGAAACATTAAAATACAAATACACTCTACATGTATCACTCCTCTCCCTCTCTCTCTCACTCACTTTAACTCTATCATTAACTGAGAGTCCTTGAACTGATAGTCCTGGATGAGACACTGTATACCTAATACAAGCAGTCAGTAAGTACATTCACACATTGAGTACATTACAATTACATGTACTGTATTTTCTCAAATAAAAGCCCGGGCGTCTATTTTTTAAAATGATATTTGGACCTTTAAAAAATAAAATACAACTTGAGCCAAAAGGAGGATTCTAACCAGGGACCTCATGCAAATGATATCTACAAGGCATCTAGATGTATGCTATTTTAAGGCTAGATTTGCTTTATAGCTCCATTTTATTGCTACCCCAGCGTTTATTTGCACCCAGCTTTTATTTGAGGATATACAGTACATGTACAATAATCAAAATTGTCCAGCACAAATTTCATGTACAATACATTCATGTAGTACGTACATGTACATGTATAATGAAATATACCTGTAGTTATTATAAGCCTGTCCCATTGGTCTCCTCCTAGCTGATGATTTCCTGCTCCCTCCTCCTCCTCCTCCCCCTCCTCCTCCTCCTGCTTTGTTCAATGAGATAGCATTACCATAGAGTTCAAGGGAGGGGGTCTGCTGGGGACGATAGAATGAGGGAGGAGTCTGTTGCCACGGTGATGAGTTGTAGCACATGTTAACAGTTGTAGGACTGTGAAGAGAATAATGTCACAATATAATTATACGTGTACCAATGAACATACGTACAAGATACAATGCATACATGTACATGTACAGTAAGTCACATATTTTTACTGTACATGTTTTGCACATGTACATGTACGATTGCATATTTACATGTACATGTACATATACATGTGTATGTACAGTAAGACCCTCTAAAATTTTTAATGAATTTTTATACAGAGTTGGTCAAAAATTGGGCCAAGGGCCCCGTACTATATAGTACAGGGTCATTAGGAAAGTTTCCTCAAAATTAAAAGGAGAAAATTCCTAATTTTTATAATTTATTGACTTTGAGCTTATTCTGATTAAAATTAAATTTTCAAAAAATTTTGAAGTTGCATAAAAATTGGGCCAAAAATTCTGTATTAGTGTCATCTTATCAAACTTGAAAACGAGACAATTCTCCATTTTTATAATCTTTTCTGATACATATACATGTACTTATGTTGTGTAGAAAATTGGAGCTAAAAATCTGATCTAAAATTTGTTTTTCTATGAATTTTTAAAGTCAGGTGTACTATACTCCTGA
>NW_003546373.1:20861-22545 GCF_000090795.2 Amphimedon queenslandica | reverse complement strand
GTATAAAGTAATCATCATTGTCCTCACCAGCAGACATTACATCAGTGAGGGTCAGTATATTCTCTTTCCTTTCCTCCAGTAGACCATACATCATGTGACAATAAAGACTCAAATTCCTTCCACTTGTACTACGAATGGACCCACAGGCACTAGACAACTTATTGAAGAAGGAATCCACACCACTCCCACCAAGCTTACGACAATCTAAGAAGACACCATCACACCTTTCCTTTACAATAATCTCCTGTATTTCTTCCTTTCTCCTTCTCCTTTCAACAGGATTACTTATCTCATCGACATGACTGACTATTACAATAACATGGCATGGCTTAAGAGCTTTCTGTGCTTCATTTCTCACAACTGTTAGCCACTGATGAAGCTGTTTGACTGCTTCCTTCTCCAATATATTGACTACTATCAGGAACACACCACCAGAACCTTGTAACAGATTCTCAATGACAGCACTGTGACTGGAGTAGTATTCCGAATGACCAGCAAAATCATGAAGAATGATGTTACCCAGTGTCCTGTGTTGTAGTTTATAAGGAATGATGCCAGCAGTACAGGCCACTACCCCTCCAACATTTCTAAAGGAACCAAGAAGAGTAAAACTAGCTGTTTCATTGATGACATGACTAAGAGTAGTTTTACCAGCTCCAGGATTACCCACAAGGAGGACATTAACATAAGAATCACTGAATTGGATGGGATGATTTTATATCACCAAACTTCTTAAAGACAGAAAGAATATCAGTGTGACCTCTCTCCTTAGCTAGTTTAAGTGGTGTTTTCCCGCCCTCATTGTCTTTAGCCAATGGATCACATTTACCAGTTGATAGTAAATATTCAACAGCTGCAGAATTACCCCAAAAAGTAGCCCAGTGAAGAGGTGTCCGCCCGGTTCTGCTAACAGCCTTTGGATCACAGTGACACTCATCAATGAGATATCTTATCACATCAACATGATTACCTTGTGCAGCCCAATGAAGACAAGTCCAATCTCCACTATCTCTTTCGTGTGGGTCACAGTGATATTTAGTGATGAGATTTTTTGTAACACTCTAACCAGCCATTGTATGAAGACAAATGAAGCAAACTAACATCATCCCCCTTACAGTAGCTTTTAATTTTATTCGGTTCCTCCACTAATGGTAGTAAGCGAACAGCTTCTTCATGATCTCCTTTCTCAAAAGCAGTAGAAAACTTGTTCTCTAAGGACATCTTGTGATCAGTTAATTTAGATTCATTGATACCAGCCCACACACAGAGCTATAGAGCAGGAATTCATTAATCATGATAGGCAGCATAATAATGGGACTCACTGCTCAGATAATTATAACAATACAGTTAACTAGGACGATGTAAAAACATTATGGGGCGAGCACGAGCGAGCTTTGTGAATTTATGTGAAAATAATAAGCTATTACAATTTCAATGCTTTATTTCAAGTTGTCTATGAACAAAACCAAGTTATTACATTTAGTCGTGTCACTGCATCAACTTTTACCTCTGGTTGAGTTTAGCCTACTCTCTTTATTGATTGCAGCTTATATGCTATATCTTTGAAATGAGGCTTTTGAAATAAAATGACTTGAAAATCTTTGTTGTCTAAAAGAGCCTGTTGCTTTACCTTTAAGAGCTTTTTACACTGACTTGCAAATGCCATCAGTCTGATGGCATTTGC
>NW_003546373.1:16979-19257 GCF_000090795.2 Amphimedon queenslandica | reverse complement strand
TGTACAGACAGACAAACAAACAAACAAACGCTGCTCGTCTTATAGTGGGGCTCGCCCATGCTCGCCCCAATAATAAGTGTACGTGTATTTTGCATTTTTGTGTTTATTTCTTCTTTTCCTTTCCCTTCCCTTTCTTCCCTCCTCCTCCATCATCCTCTCCCATTGCTTCTTTGATAGCTTTATTTCTCTTCTTTCCAAGAGGAGTCTTGTTAAACCAAGCTTACATTAACAAAAAAGGTATAAAATAATTATTAGTTCTATTTATACTATAATTACACATGTACATGTATGTACATATACATTTGTATATTATTTTTAGTAACAAGGTTCTCAGTATTAATTTGCAACAACACTGAAGATTAGGGTTCTGCCTATAGTACATGTACTACATGCAGATGCTATTTTTAGTAACAACTAACAAGGCTCCTAACTTATACACTGCTATACATACTATTTTTAGTAACAAGGTTCCTATAAACAGTTCTAATAATAGGTTTACTTTGTATGCTTCCTCTTCTTCTCTATAAATCGGATCAATTTTAGCAAGAAAAGGAATGAATTCTGCTGTAGTCAATGGACGCTTACAAAGTTAAAAAGATCAAGAAAAAATATATATATAAATTAAATATTATTATTATTATTACTTGTTGTATTCTTCTTTCAGTGAGTACTTGTGTTATTCCAGTGATCATGTGTCCTGGAGTGTATCTGTCTGATACTTTAGCTAATGAGCTCGATGTCAAATCCATCAGTAACATGTCCGCCATGTTTCAGTATAAGACTCTTCCACTGCACTCCAAGTACATAAAATAATTAAACAATTTTATTATTAATTTTTGCTATTCTACACGTGCATGTTTGAACTGATTCCGACTTCAATTTTTCAAGTTGCGGCCATTTTAAAAAATGCCAAAAATTTGAAAATTTCCCAAGGCTAGTTTGAACTGATTCCGACTTCAATTTTTCAAGTTGTGGCCATTTTTAAAAATGCCAAAAATTTGAAAATTTCCCAAGGCTAGTTTGAACTGATTCCGACTTCAATTTTTCAAGTTGTGGCCATTTTAAAAAATGCCAAAAATTTGAAAATTTTCCAAGGCTATAGCCTATGGATTTTTTCACAAAATGGCTCCGAAATCACTCCAAATTTATATTACATTTTCTGATAAATGTGACCATAATTGACAAAAGGTACCTTATGGCGGGTAGTGAAATTAGTCTTTATAGCAAAAAAATCAAACTTCCAAAAAATGAGCTTCATATATCATAAAATGACTCCACAGAATGCATAAAGTTACTATGTAACTTTTACAAACAATGGTTGTCCAACAGAGAACTCACAGGTTGATATTATTCATTATAATGATGAATTTTAAAATCCACCATAAGGTACCTTTTGTCAATTATGGTCACAAATATTGATTTCCTTATGCTGTGTAGAAAGTTTGAGCTGATTCTGACTTCAATTTTTTGAGTTACGGCCTTTTTAAAAAAATGCCAAAAATCTGAAAAATACCCAATATAGCCCTTGGTTTTTTCCAAAAAATGGCTCCAAAATCACTCCAAATTTTTATAACATTTTCTGATAAATACTAATGTCCTTATGCTGTGTAGAAAGTTTGAGCTGATTCCGACTTCAATTTTTCCAGTTACTGCCATTTTTAAAAACACCAAAAATCTGAAAAATACCCAAGGCTATAGAACATGGTTTTTTTCCAAAAAATGGCTCCAAAATCACTCCAAATTTTTATTACATTTTCTGATACATATTAATGTCCTTATGCTGTGTAGAAAGTTTGAGCTAATTCTGCATAACTTTAATTTTTCGAGTTACAGCCATTTTTAAAAAATGCCAAAAATCTAAAAGATACCAAAGGCTATAGCCCATGGTTTTTTCCAAAAAATGGCTCCAAAGTTACCCCAAATTTTTATTACATTTTTTGCTACATATTAATATCCTTATGCTGTGTAGAAAGTTTGAGCCGATTCTGACTTCAATTTTTCAAGTTACGGCCATTTTAAGAAAACACCAAAAATCTGAAAAATACCCAAGGCTATATATAGCCAATGGTTTTTTCCAAAAAATGGCTAAAAAATCACCCCAAATTTTTATTACATTTTAAAATACATATTGATGTCCTTATGCTGTGTAGAAAGTTTGAGCTGATTCCAACTTCATTTCTTCAAGTTACGGTCTTTTTAAGAAAATGCCAAAATCTGAAAATTTCCCAAGGCTATAGCCCATGGTTTTTTCCAAAAAATTAATGGCTCCAAAACTACC
>NW_003546373.1:12816-16959 GCF_000090795.2 Amphimedon queenslandica | reverse complement strand
TAAAAGTTCTCTCACAGTGGCCTATGAGTACAACTGAGGGTGGCCAGGCTTTAGCAACCTTTTAATGAAATATAATATCATTATTATTATTATTACTTCTATATTGTTATCATTAGCGTACTTTGAAGACCATGTGCAGGAGCATGTTCAGTCCAGCTTTTCCCAGGAATTTACCCGCCACATTAGAGGGCCTGAGGTTGAACAGGTTGGTCCCAGTCTCAGTACATATACTCTTCTTCCCAGTCCCTCTGGGGCCAGTTATCATCACAGACTTGATGGGTGGAGCCTTCTCATGAGCTCCCTTGAGCCTGTATAAGGAGAAATACATGTACATGTACATGTATAATAATGAATCATGTACATGTACATGTACAGTGTAGCCTCTATATAATAAGGACACCTTTTCATAATAGAGACACTTTATAATGAGGACAGCTTGTACTGTTCCTATTGGTACAAACCAGTGCCATACTTTACCTAATGCTAGAATACAGTGTTCAGTTAGGACTCTCTTAACATCAGCTAGTGAAGGCATTGGCTCAATCTTTACTGCATTCTTGTCAGTGTTGTTAGGACCAACAGGCTCTGACACTAAATGTAAAGTATTTTACTCCAACATTAAATGTAGAGTATTTAGCATAAGCTGTTTTCTCCTCAAGGTCTCCCAGGTCCACCCTTAGTATGTTTGATCCTTCTTTAGTAAGACGATGAATCTTGCTCAATCCTAACCAAAACTCACCAGTAAGGTCACCAAATCCATTCTCATAGTCAGTCCAGTCCCTATAGAAATCAACAGATCCATCTTGTCTCCTCTGAAATACAGTCCATCCACCATTATCAGTCTACATATCACAGTATACCCGTGATCTAATAGCGTATAATTATATATTATGTTTGACTAACTTCAAATGGAGTCCTTCCATCAGGATGAACAGTATAAAAATTGAAGTTGGAATCAGCTCAAACTTTCTACACAGCATAAGTACATTAATATGTATCAGAATATGTAATAAAAATTTGGGGTGATTTTTGAGCCATTTTTTAGAAAAAACCATGGCTTGGGTATTTCAAGAATTGGCCCATTTTTAATGCTCATAACTTGAAAACTATTTGTTGGAATCAGCTCAAACTTTCTACAAAGCATGAAGACATTAATATATGTATCAGAAAATTGAATAAAAATTAGGGGCTATTTTTTGGAAAAACATAGACTATTTTTGAGCTTTTGGCTGCTTTTAAAAAATGGCTGTAACTGTAGTACATAAGGTATTTTTAGAAAATTGGCTATAACTTTTAAAAATTGCCATAACCTTATCAGAACCAGCTCAAGCCAATTGCTTAAAAGACTATTTACATTGTAACTTTATAATTTTAACTCCAATCATAGATAATAGAGTAAATGAAATCTATGCTCCAATAGATAACTTTGGATCCAAAGTTATCTATTGGAGCATAGATTTAGACACAACTGTGGATAGTGTCGCGCGCGACACCATCCACAGTTGTGTCTAAATCTCTCCTTCATCCTTATAAGGAACTAGGAGAAGCTCCACCCTCTAATGCTATCACCTTTTGAACCCTCAATGGAGACATTGTTATAATAATAATCATCAAAAACAAGTTAGATTTAATATGCTAATTATGCTTGTATTTTATTCAAAATAGGTCAGTATAGATTACAGTCTGACTCACTTCCCTCTCTGTATCTTTTTGCTAATGAACTAGTTAAAACATTTTTAATGATTTTTTGAAAAGGTACAATTTAAACTGATTAATTTCTTCTTCAAAAAAAAAACAAAATTAATAGCCAAAATCATTATTGATAATAATTTTGATTACGTTAACAGTTAACTATAGACTCTACATGTAAATTAATGTTTCAAATGCTAGCAAAAATGATTAATGTTCACGCAAGTGGTCAATGGGACAAAAATCCAACCACCAAACCGAGTATCATCACAAAGACAGGAGCTACTAGTCCAGTAGCACTGGATACTCCAGTACAAGGCTCATCCACACTAACACCACTGCATGAGTTGACACCAGATCCAAGATATGGCTCAGTACAGCAACCCATCCTATCACTGAATGTGCGAACGCTAGAAAGACAAGTGGAAGGAGCTGAACTGCAGGATATTCCACCAGAGGTACTAGATGGACAGGAATTTAACAAACGTTGGAAACTTGAGTAATCTCCTCGATATTGCCTTATGTACCTCACCTCACAATAGTCTCCACTCTCCTGTCCACAGACACCTTGACGAATCAAGGTAATGGCATAATCCTTATTAACTGCCTGTAGACAGTTGAAATAGGTTTCAATTGGATCGATGCAAGCTGAGACACAAATTCTAGCGTAAACATTGTTGAGAGCAGTGAGCTGAGCATCAGTGAGGGATGAAGCAGGGACATCTGAGAGACCACCTGAAAGTTCAGTGAAGTTGCAATAGGAGGGAAGGTCGGTTTGAAGCTGGTTTTCACAAGCAGTGTTGTCTTGACGTGCTTCCAGTTGAGAGCTATGCCTCTTACTGATTTTGTGCACCCAGTCAGTGACAGCAGCTACATCTCTTTTCTTTTTAGTTGCGGCAGCACCATCACTTGAAGCAACGACAAGAAAACAGCAAAGGAGAAAAACGGAGATCATTTTCAACTTCAAGGGACTTAAGTAGCTAGTACCACTGAAATAACAGCAACGGTCCAAAGAAGAATAAAGTTTATGCTTGCCGGTGAGCTGCTCAGTCGCCGCAGTGTTCAGTGTACTTCTTTTATTCCACTGCATAATGAGATTCATCACTTTTATTAAAATTTATACACCCACACAATCAATATGCACACACTGTGCCATAGATAATAGAGTAAATGAACTACTCTAATATCTATGACTGTGCTGACTTCAGTAAAAGCCAACAGTTCTGCTTGAAGTGTTTTGTGTGATTGTGTCTAGTCAAAAGTGTGCATATAATAGTAGTAGTTTGCAGTAATAATTATTCATCTTACAAGCATCATAAGCGTGTAGCTAATACCTAACCGAGTCTCACAATGCCAGACCAATCCCCAGTCCACCCAAATGACTGTGGGCGCCATAGGTGTAGGAAGGGGGGCTAGGGGGGAAGCCCGCCAACTTTTCAGCAGGAGGGGCTTAGCCCCCTCAACTTTTGGTAGATAAACAATAAGAAATACCGTCACGTGGCTCTATTTCAAGTTGTTAGTAGGTTATTATTAGCTTGAAACTTCATTTACTTCAATGGGCATAATGTAGCAATAACAAATGGCAGGTATTGGGCATGCAGTAGCTGTCGAGAGCACATATAACAGTATTATATTTCCATGTTTTTATGTTCAGCCCCCCCCCCCAACTTTCAAATCAATCCTACACCTATGCTGTAGGCTGTAGCTAATGCATTAATATCAGCAAGAGTACATGTATATCAGTTACTTAAAGATCTACATGTATGTGTATAATGCACTCCTATAGATACATGTAGGTTGCAGTAACAACATGTGAATAGACACTAAGTCTAGCAGCCACTAAACAATAACACTCTCCTTCATATTTGTACATGTATAATATTAAAACAAACAGGCTCCGTGCATGCATGTCACACTGGTGCTTTCAAAAATTCATTTTAATGGCCTATCACACAACAAGGGAGGGAGTGACCCATCATCCATGCAGGGAAATAATGAAGGAGGGGTATTAGCTATTGCGGTGCTGGTGTAGACAATATATATTATTCACTAAGAGGGATTCACCCTCATCAAGGAGTCCTAAACTGGTCTGTGATCTTGCTGTTTCATTCTCACTATTCTCAGCTTGTAAAATTAGCAGAGAATATAATGTGTAGAAAGAATCACCCAATTTACATTCATGCATATGGTTTTTAAAAATTATTGTATAGTTATAATATTGTTGTTTATAACACATGAATATGTTTAGTTGTGTGTGGGTGCAGGTGTATAATTATAATGGAAAATAATATTATTGAACACATGCATGTACAGTTAGTTATGATGTAGACAAGTTTGAAGCTGTTGACAGATGCTTCAAATGCTAAAAGAAAAAATACATGTGAATGAGACAAACAGAGAAACATTAAAATACAAATACACTGTATATGTATCACTCCTGTCCCTCTCCCCCTC
>NW_003546373.1:11297-12466 GCF_000090795.2 Amphimedon queenslandica | reverse complement strand
AGTCCTTGAACTGATAGTCCTGGATGAGACACTGTATACCTAATATAAACAATCAGTAAGTACATTCATACATTGAGTACATTACAATTACATGTGCCGTATTTTCTCAAATAAAAGCCTAGACGTCTATTTTTTAAAATGACATTTGGACCTTTAAAAAATAAAATAAAACTTGAGGCATGGGATTCAAACCAGGGACCTCATGCAGAAGTGGGAAGTATCTACAAGGTATCTAGAAGGCATCTAGATGTATGCTATTTTAAGGCTAGATTTGCTTTATAGCTCCATTTTAGTGCTACCCCAGTGTTTATTTGCACCCAGCTTTTATTTAAAATTGTCCAGCACAGATTACATGTACAATACATTCATGTAGTACATACATGTACATGCATATGGGTAGGAACAAACTAAAAGTTGGGGGGGCTAAGGTATTATTTTTACAATTGATCATTAATACATAGCATGTACTGAAATTAATACTGTCCAAAATATTGGTGTCTATGCTCATTAAATGTAACAAATTCCTTTGCAATGTCCTCGATGTGTAAATCATCTGTAAATTCTTTGTGTGTATGCAAAATAACTACATGATTAAGATGCTCTTGTGACATTGTGGAGCACAAATAGTTTTTAATCTCCTTAACGTCGAAAATTTATGCTCAGATGAAGCTGATGTTAACAGAGTTGTTAAATAAAGAAGTAGAAGCTTGTGTATTTCTGAAAAAACTAATAAAAGTGTGTTCTTAGAAGTTAAGCTAGTGTATTAATTGTTTTATGAAACGAATCATCACACAATATGCACACATATAAGGATTACCTAAACTAAAGTCTATAGTGTTGATAATAGTAATACATGTATATCACTTAAAGTTGGAGGGGCTATAAGCCCCCCTTCAATGAAAGTTGGGGGGGCTTAAGCCCCTCCTGCCCCCCCTGTTCCTACCCCTATGTGTACATGTATATGTATAATGAAATATACCTGTAGTTATTATAAGCCTGTCCCATTGGTCTCCTCCTAGCTGATGGTTTCCTGCTCCCTCCTCCTCCTCCTCCCCCTCCTCCTCCTGCTTTGTTTAATAAAATAGCATTACCATAGAGTTCAAGGGAGGGGGTCTGCTGGGGACGATAGAATGAGGGAGGAGTCTGTTGCCACGGTGATGAGTTGTAGC
>NW_003546373.1:6852-9280 GCF_000090795.2 Amphimedon queenslandica | reverse complement strand
TATTTTACTGCTTTTATCATTTAATTTTTTAATTTTTTACGTGTTTTTAATTTTACGGCTTACATGCGAGTTACTACAAATAATATAACTAACAAAAAAATTAACTGGTTTTTAATTCTGCTTTTTTCTTTTTTTTGTACAATTAAAGTCACCTTAAAAATATTCCACTTTTACAGTTGTCTACAGTGTGTACTCTAAATATGTACATGTATACCCTACTCTCACTCCACTGTGTATTAATTATTAGTACATGTAGCAGCCAAAGATCATATTCTGAACTAGGCTTAGCTATTGCCCCCTACCTCTCCAGTTCTTTCTGTTTTGCTTCAACTTGTTCTCTTAGTTGTCTAGCTAGATCAGCCCTTGCTCTAGAGGCTATGGTCTGGGTACAGAGTGAGGTGTTCTGATTAAAGTATTTCTGATACTTCTCCTCGTTCCCATCTCGTGGGTATATCCTCCTATAGCCTCCACAGTGAGTCTCTTCATATTTTTCAAACTGAGCTTTATATTTCAGTCTAATGTCTCTCTCTTGGCTAGAGGAGGGAAGAGTGAGAAAGATAAAAAGTTGATTAATTTTTGAGGGTAAAATTAGTAAAAATTTTGGATAACTTAATCACCTTCCTTTAATAATTACATGTACATTTATACTACATGTATATAATACATGTACAATATACATGTACATGTATGCATGTACCTACTCAAATCTAACAGTACTCATTGCCTATGTTTATGCACTATATGCACTACATGTACATGTATATACACTAACTACAATTTCTCCCTCCCCCTCCTCTCTCTCTCTCTCCTTCTCCCTCTCCTCTCCTCTCTCTCCCTCTCTCTCTCTCTCTCCTTCATTTCTCTATCCAGTACCTTGAGTCCTTAGATCTTGCCTTCTGTAGCAGCCTATCCCTTGCTCTCTGTTTCTCCTCCTCCAGACATCTCTTCCTATCATTAGCAAAGAGGTCAATGAGATCCAGTGTATCATATATCAACGCCTCTTTCACTTCCTTATCCAGTGGGGAGTCAGTATGGAAACTGGGGGACCTGTTCACTTCCATCAGCCAGGGCTTGAGTTTGCGGTCTAGGAGTATGTCAAAGCCGAGTATCTCAAAGCAGGCACTGCCTCTCGTGTGATTAGGGAATGAGGACCGATAGTTGTGGCAGACGACTGGATGAGCTGATATTAGTGTTTTAATGATGACATCCTAAGGAGGAGGAGAGAAGGAAAATGAAGATTAAAAGTTAAGGAGACAAAGAGGGAATCTTATGCATGTACATGTCATGTACATGTACAATAGACCACAGGAATGGGCTATTGGTCAAAAGCTCCTACTGATGCATGTACACATGTACAAGTACATGTAAGTGTACATGGCATTTAGAGCAATTTTAAAAATTCAAAAAAATCCAAATTTGATCGGAAACAACTCCAAGTTGGTACAGAACAAAAGGACATGTATATGTATTAGAAAAAATTATAAAAATAAAGAATTCTCTCCTAGCCATTTTTGATGAAATTTGGCCAGTGACCAAAGGCTATTATAGCCTTGGGTCGTTGGCTGGATTTTGGAGCAACTTTAAAAATTCATAAAAAATCCAAATTTGATCGGAATCAACTCAAAGCTGATACACAGCATAAGGACATGTATATGTATTAGAAAAAATTATAAAAATAAAGATGAAATTTGGCCTGTAAGCAAAGGCTATAGCCTTGGGTCGTTGGCCCGATTTTGGAGCAACTTTAAAAATTAGTAAAAAACAATTTTCATCGGAATCAACTTAAACTTTCTACATAATAAGTACATGTACATATATACATGTATGTATCAGAAAATGTAATAAAAATGTAGAATGCTCTCTTTTTCAATTTTTGCAAAATTTGGCCCGAGACCATGTACTACAAAAGTCGTGGCAGCCATTTTGAAGTGGGACAAATCCTGCTTAGCAACGTGGTAGTGTTACTAAGTAGGATTCATTCCACTTCAATATGGCTGCCACAACTTTTATAGTAAGGCTGCAAAAGTCGTGGCAGCCATTTTGTATACAGGTCGGACTTTGACCAGATTTTTGAGGAACTTGAGGAGAAGCTGCATGAGCACTATGCCAAAATTTAGCGGGAAAACTCTCCCTTTCTCTCTCTCCTTCCTTCCTTACCTTTACAACTGATCTGGTTATCATTTACAAGTATCCCTTTGATTTAAGTTTCTCCATCTCCACTAGATCTACATAGAAAAAAGAAGACATTAATATCTCATTTTCCTTTGTCCCACATTCTTCTACTTAAAATCCCACCTGGTGCTTGTAATAAAAACCTCTTCATTGAATCATAGATAGAGGATTGAATCAACTGTTGTACAGGTAGAGATATACACTTACTACTGTGTCCCTACTCCCTAGCTCCTCAAATACAGGGAAAGAATGACAT
>NW_003546373.1:0-2893 GCF_000090795.2 Amphimedon queenslandica | reverse complement strand
TATAGAAGAAAACTTTTGTTCCCAAACCTAGCAAGTTGTACAAGATAATTTCATTGATTTTTTTTATTAATTAACATTATTGGCCCTATGCCTACTTGCTGGGTTTAAAATTTAAAAACTTTCGGGGCCAAAGAAACAAACTATATGGTAATTTGCTACTGACATTATAATTATGAAACTTCTTTCATCACAACATGATGCAACATGAGATACTTTTTATTATTATTCTATATTTTACATGCACAGAGCTTAAATTTGAGCTTCAAGAAAAAAAAGCTACCCTTGATGCATATTTTTCTAAGCAGCAGAAGCAAGAGGCAGTTGAAGGTAATAATGGTATAATGTTATCACTCCATGCAGTGAGTACCATAGCTGGTAGTTATGGGGGTGGGTAAATTTGATAATGTTCTACATGTATGTTTTGTGATTGCACATACATGCAGTGTTTGGTGAATTTGTGGACATGTGCACTGCCATTGAGCTGGCATAGTTTATATGGGCCCAAGGGTGAGGTATATACATGTAATTGTAAATTTGCTCCTATCCCAAAACTGTATCAGTTTATTATTTACACAATTTTATTACTGTGTATTTAAAAAGCAATTTCTACTCATGTAAAATTTATATCTCTTCATAAAGTTTGCCACAAACAATGTAATGCTATTTTTAATAATAGAAATGCTACGAACAGATATATATTTAAAAGACAAAGCAATAGAACATCTTGTTGAGGAAAAGTCTTTGCTATTAGTAGAAAAATCTCAGCTTTTGGAAGAAATCAGGAAACTTAAAGATGAAAAAGTGAAAATGGTGGGTATGTCAAGCTCACAAAATTGTAATACTCAATACCTTTATTTTTAAATAGATTTCAGAACACAGGTTAAAAAGACAAATTCAAAAATGTACCCAAATGAAGAGAAAATATTGACTAAAAGTATGAAACAATTCTATTTTATTAACAATACTTTATACGTTAAAGGGCAAGATACTGTGGCTATGGCTCATTCAGCTGATTATGTTGGTGAGCTACATAGGTCTAGTGACAGTGATAAAGGTAATGAGACACCACCTAAAGGTATAGACCGATACGAATTGGCCATACCACAACAAGAAATGTCCAAGACACCATTGACAATAATGGTGGTTGGTAATACAGGAGTAGGAAAATCAACACTCATCAATTCAATGCTGGGTAAGGAAGTAGCCCAAGTAGCACATGGTATGTACCCTTGCGAACATGATACAATAGAAGAACACACTGGTACTGTCTATGGTACACCAGTGGTGTTTTATGATACAAGAGGTCTGGGAGACCGACGAATAAATAGTAAAGAGTTGATGAAGAAGTTTAAACAGAAGCTTGATGAATGTGGTGATCGGTTCACAATCCTTATATGCCTGAAGTTTATGAACAGATTTTATCATTCAGTTGAGTATTTTCTAAATCTTCTTGCAAGACTGTTCAAAAATAATGGCACCATATGGAAAAGCTGCATCTTAGTACTAACACAAGCCAATGAGTTTGATACTTATTATTATGAAAGTGATGAAGAGGATGAAGGCGAAGAAAATAGGAGTTACATTAGCCCAGAAGTTCTCAAATTAAAAATGAATGTAAGAATCAAACAATGGGCCATGCAGTTTCAATCAAACCTGGAAAGATGCAATGTGCCTGAGGAAATAATCATGAATATGCCAGTTTGTGTCGCTGGGAATAAGAGGCACATCAAATTACCTGTCACTGATAACTGGATAAAAGCTCTAAATTTCCAAAGTACTCATCGAATGGAACGACACTCACATGATATGGGAATGTATTATATCAGTCAAGCAATTGGAGGAGCAGGTGGAGGTGTTGCAGTACCGATTGTTGGCATACCGATTGGAGATACCATAGGCAATCTGGTTGCATATAAGATGATCAACAGCTTATACTGGAGGAAAATAAGAGATGGAGAAGAAAAGGAATTCTATGACAGTAAAAAAATTGATGAATTAACAAAAAAACTAAAATGACAGAAAAATATTTTTATAATCATAATTACTATAATGACTTGTGACTTATACTATGACTTATTAATTATTTTACATGCATTGTAGCAACTTTGAAAGTATTGTGGTGACAAACATACTGTGAGCAACTTGGTGTGTTTGTCACCCAGTACCACGTGATAGGTTCAGAGTATATATAGCTACATACATGTAGCACCTTGATCCCCAGTCTCCATTCTTTCTTTGGATGAGGGATAGATCTATTAGCATTAGCTCTAGTTGTTGACATACCCATTTTCTTACAACAAGGGAGAGAGTGACCACAAAATAATGGAGTATTTAGACAGTGTGGTGTAGACAATATTTCACTTTGAGGGATTCACCATCATCAAAAAGTCATGAACTGGTCTGTGATTTTGCTCTGTTTCACTATTCTCAACTTGCAAAAGTAGCAGTCAATAACATGTATGAGAGAGAATTACCCAATTTACATTAATGCATGTGGTTTTAAAAATTATTGTATATTTATAATTTTGTTGTTTATAACACATGAATATGTTTAGTTGTGTGTGGGTGCAGGTGTATCATTATAATGGAAAATAATATTATTGAACACATACATGTACAGTTAGTTATGATGTTGACAAGTTTGAAGCTGTTGAGAGATGCTTCAAATGCTAAAAGAAAAATACAAGTGAATGAGACAAACAGAGAAACATTAAAATACAAATACACTCTACATGTATCACTCCTCTCCCTCTCTCTCTCACTCACTTTAACTCTATCATTAACTGAGAGTCCTTGAACTGATAGTCCTGGATGAGACACTGTATACCTAATACAAGCAGTCAGTAAGTACATTCACACATTGAGTACATTACAATTACATGTACTGTATTTT
>NW_003546372.1:218995-226272 GCF_000090795.2 Amphimedon queenslandica | reverse complement strand
AAAAGACCATAGTAAAGTTTAATGCGCATAACAGCGACAGAATGCATAGTCCTTTAGGACCACTGTTTACCTATGCAAAAAAGTATGGTGTCTGGTTATAGAAACCTTTTGAAACTGAGTGTGTAGTAATAGGCTGAGCCACGCCTTGGGCCACGTGGACATATGCAGTATAATAAAATTACGGGAATGGCCACATGCACTGTGAGAGCTATGGCATTTCTGATGAGAAGAAGTATTCCTAGAGATGTACTTATTCAGAGAGCTGTGAGTTCAGCTGCCTGCACAAGAAAGGAAAGGTTGGCCATATCCACTGGTGTATCTGACATAAGACATTGTCGGGTAGTCTCGGACAAGGAAGAAGCCAGGTCATACAAGTTTGGGCTGTCGGGTAGTTTCCGTCTGTGCAGTCACTTAAAAGATAGTGAGGACGTTAGGAGAAGAGAGGTATTTCAAACTGCAGGCTGTAAAGCTTCAAAATCAGACGATAGAGGAGCAACCCGGTAGGCAGCGAAGCTCAGATAAATATAATTTTATAGCAGATACTGTAGAGAAGGTATCTCCCTGTATCTGCTCAGTAGATATACAAACAGTTGCTAAGCAGGATGAATTAGATTTTTTTTCCAGGGATTCCCCGGGTTTTATTGTTAATGGTGGACAGTACGTACTATTTATAGTCCCATGGGCTGCTCATGGCCTTGCTGTATGCTCCGATCAATCTGTAACTGTAAGACTTCATAATGATCGGACACTAACTGGTACAGTTACTGCTACTGATCGAGCTGCTGATCTGGCACTTGTAAAATTACACTTACCTAAAGGATCCAAGCCACTACCATCACTAGAGTTTGCTTCTCGTTTAAGACCAGGAGAATGGGTAATAGCCTTTGGATTACCTTTTGCACAAATTGCTTTTAGTCCAGGTATAGTTATGGATGTACGTGCTCATATTATAGATCAGGAATATGTACTAACAAATGCTGCGATACCCACATACTTTCATGGTAGTGTATTTGTCAATTTGGATGGAGAGGTCATAGGTGTCAACGTAATGGAAGATCATAGTTGTGAATATACTCTTGGTATGTCTTTTGCCATACCTAGTGACTTTGCAAAGAAGTTTCTTAAAAGAGCAATGAAAGAGACAAGCAGCAGTAGTAAGAGGAAAAGAAAGGGATTTATAATGATTCACACCTGAGCCATTCTAATTAAAACTGATAGGACTTGGACAATCACATTAATTATTATTTTGTTATTATTAATTGATGATTATTTGTAATTATGAAAATAATTATGTTGGGTGGGGGGCCACAGTCTATAATCAAACATGTAAATTAGTAACCAGTTGGACTATAGCGTGACTCCTTTATAGTACAGACAACTGCTAACATAACACTTAATTTGTAGTCTAGCAAGTTTGTGAGACCTATCTGTTAGTACATTTGTACCTTATATTTGCCTGAACTATGGCTCATTTAACAAAGTTCTTTGCATACTTGATGCATTGAAAGAATAATATAAAGTAATCAAATATTGTGTGATGACAGGCAGCAGAACACAAGGGATGAGTTAAAGAGAGAATTGGAAGAGCAACAACTGCAATTAGAGAAAGACAAGGATGCTCTTCTTATGCAAGTATGGGCCTATGATGTACATGTACATGTATGTGATTTACAGTTATCAATGACATATTTTATGTCAATGTTAGCAGTGGGATATACTAGTGACACATGTATTTGTGTATAATGTTTGTGCTTGGTCATCATTATGTGTTTTATGATATGTATATGTATTTTATGGTTTGTATATGTTTAGGTGTATGAGTTAAGAATGACCCTGGGCAGGAATTAACAGCAGGTGACTTGGAGAGCAAGAGCAGCTGAGACAAGAGGTATCCGACTTACATCAAGTGAGCATGCAAACACAATGTGTGCTATGTGTAAATAATTTCGTTGGATTATGTATACTTACATGTACATGTGCATAGTCTACATTGTTTCTTGTTCATATGTCACATTAATTCTAGAGACTACAAGATTCAGAGTCAAGAAATCAAGAGCTCTCAGATGCAATATCAAAATGGTAAATGATATAGCACAAGATATTATCTTATATTGATCTAGTATAGCCCCCAGCTTTGTTTTCAATAAAATCTGCTTTATAAGCCAAAATTTCTATTTTCTTTAGATCTGTCTGGCAGTTATCTCTAGTTTTGACCCTAATTGTTAGTTCAACTGTATAAAATTACAATTTTTTTATTTGCATGCTATAAATTTTGCTGTTGGACCTCAGTGGTGTCTTTTTGAAAGATTTTTCTGCTTGCAAGTTGTAGCAGTTGTAGCAGTTGTAGCTGTTGTAACTATAACAACAAATCTCTTCTCAAATCTACACAGCTCTACTAAGCAGATGCAGTACTAGAACAATATTTATAGCCTAATTATATACATGCACATGTACTTATAGTGTATTTGTACATGTGGTCCATGTTATATTTACAAACTTGTACATACATGTATTTACATTAGTATTGTGCACATTCATGTAATGTACCCCATACTCTATACACGTATGCTTATGTACTTGTACACATACATATGTACATGATATATTTACATACATGTATACACAGTAATTTACTTGAACATGCATGTTTTAATACGTATGTGTTTGTGCTTGTACATGATATAAGTATAGTGTTACACTGTACGTTACTAATTGGATTCTTTTGTTGTCTTAAGTGAACATTATTTGATCATCAGTAACAAATAATTCAATCACTAGCATTGATACAACACTATAGTGATAGTAATTATAATAATAATAGGTAATAAATAATAAGTTTATTTTTATAATGACAATAAAGATGCTACTTCCTGTGGTTTGAGAGTTTGTTTTTAGTGCTAGAGATAATTGAAAGATGGACTTTGAAGGTTTTAGAGAGGCACTTAACTCATCACAAGTAACTGCATTTTCTGATACACATTACACATGCAAAATAATAAATTACTTAAGCTGTTCAAAATTTGGTTAAAATCCCTGTTTAGAGTTGTTGGTCAAAAACAAAGAGGAAAGAATTTTTTAATTTTTTGATACATGTGCATATTTATTTGCTTAGCAAGTTTGAGCTGATTCTAATCAAAATTAGATTTTTTATGAATTTTAAGGTCACTCAAAAACCAGGCCAAGGACACTGTAGTACAAAGTATTTCTGTTTCACAAAAATTGACTAGGAGAGAATTCTCCATGAAATTTAAAGCTGTATCAAAGTGTAGTTTACTTTAATATTATTATTTTTATTTTTATTATTATTGTATTCTCTAGTTTTAATTTTTTTGCAACTCGTTTCTTTTCACTATTTGATAAAGATGGTAATTGGATCAATCAGTAATGCAATTGGATATAAACTTTTAGGTCTTATTTCAAGTTCATAATGTTGATGGTAACTGATTTGTATGTGTTAATGTACATGTACAAGTAAAGTATAGCTTCTCCTAATAGACACTTTATATGTTCACTACATGTATAAATATTAGTCTTCAAATATTAATTCATTCTCAAGGATCTCTTGCTGCCTTTCATGTTCATCTTCTTGTTCCATGTATCTCTGATAATGATCATCAACTATCTGAACAATATTAACTTCATTCTCTCTCACACGATACTTGTAACGTCTAGCCAGTATTGCAAACATTATCAGCACAAATAACTGGAGGACACACACCATTGCATGATCGTACCATGTTGTAATGAAATTCAAAAATGTTCTTGAAAGAATAGTACCAATACCCAGTGAAGAGTAGCAGAGTCCAACCATCATTCCTCTCATGTGTTCTGGAGACTGTGCTACTGTAAACTCATATGCTGTAGGAAGAGTAAGAATATACGATATCCCAAGAAGTACTTGTTGAAGTATTAGTAGAGAATCATATAAAAAAACCTGTACCAATATTTTAGTTATGCAGCCAAGTAATACAACAAGAAGGCCGATGCCCATTCTAGTAAGCATACTGGGTATATACTTGTGGAAACAAACACGAATGATGAACTGATAAATGAAGAATAGAAGTAGGACTGTGATATCATATGTATCATAATGTTCAAACAGCATACAATGCACTGGTGATTTATTGATGCAATTACCACGAGAGAGCCAATGAAAGGTGGTATATGCAATGACAGCAATATATAGGGGCAGCATGCGAAAAATTGTCTTCACATCTTCTACCTCTTCCTCTGTGAATGGTCCACCATATTTTTCCTTACCCAGGTCTAGCCTTGAAGGAGCCTCTTCCTCCCAGTAGGTCAGAGCACTACGATTCTCAGGATACTTGTGCTTCCTGGCATAACACAATACTCTAACTATCAGTTTGACTGGATTCTTGATCAGTGATATATTCTCCAGTTTGTGTTTAAATAATGAATGAGATACCAGTATAAGAGACAGTGCTACTCCTGATGTTATAATAATGATAATAAGCTTTGTATTTACAGAATCAAGGAATATCAAGAAGTTACATACAATCCATGAAGTTGAATAAGCAGCAACACTCCAGTATATTATAGTACTCAACTCATTAGTTGATGCTCCAATTATTTGATCAATATTGTATTGAATCGCGTTAGCTTGAAAAATTGTTGTAGCAATACTATTTACTACATAACCAGGCAAAATCCACATCTTCCCCATAAACCCATTATAGCAATAGTTTAATATGAATGAAATTCCAATCATGATCCATGATATGAAACAGAATATGATACCAATCATTATTGCTCTATATCTTCCTATGTATACATCACATAATAATCCAATGAAGGGATACAAAATATAGCTAACAAAGGGAATAGGTTTTGCAAAACTTGGAAGTCCTTCAAAAACCTCATAGATACTGGCATATAAGATCAAATAAAATTGAATGAACATCAAATGATTCCAGACAAGCACCATAATTGCAGGAAAAGAAGTTATATGAGCCACATACATCTTAGCCTTTGATAGCACCATCGTTTTGATAAGCATAGCAAAAGTAAAGTTATTTATAGACTACATGTACATGCAGACTCTGTGAGTATTGTATTAATTAGTTCCGTCAAACAAAACAATGAAAATGAACAATAGCAAAATTATTTGATAAACTTTATTGTTATTTTTCATAATACTGCATACCTATTCCTAAAAAGTTCCATTTGTGGATATTGTAAACTTTGTGATTTAAAATGACAGTTTATGTAAAATAAGTTCCTTATTTACACTCAAAAAAGCATGTCTCATGCAGCACAAATAACTAATCTTTTTAAGTATCATGTCTGTTTAGCAACTCTTATGTTCATCTTCTTTTTCCGTGTATCTCTGATGGTAATCATTGGACTGTGTTAGATATAATTAGAAAGTTTCATAACAATGCGTTTCCTTATACTGATAGTTTTTACAATACTGGCTAAGCATTAAAAGATTGTACAAGAGAGCATAAAATTAATATTGTTCCGACAGCTTTTTGTCATGCCTATTTGTAAAACTATCTTTAATATCAATACACATGTACTTGAAAGTATGGCTTATTATTTTAACTTTGTTATTAGTCTATAGTCCTAACTAGATTTACAAAGGGGGTGGATTTTAAAAATTTCAAACATGGCAGCTGAGAAGGAGCTTATCAAATTGGGATACTGGATGACTAGAGGAGTAAGAAATCTATGAAAGTATATTAGCTAATGTACTGCTTTACAGTTGGCTCAGTCAATTCGTCTTCTGCTCAAATACACTGGTACTGAGTTTGAGAATATTACTTACACAAGAGCTGAAGGTACAAGATTGATGACAAATTATTTTAAATGATATTCATTTAGCTCCTAGTTTTTCAACAGAAGAGTGGACTTCAGTAAAGCATACATTAGGATTGCCTTTTCCGAATGTGAGCTGCATTAAGTATACTATAGTATTATAATTTAACATAACCTATAATCTAGATACCATATTTGATTGACAGAGATATAAAAATAACACAAAGCAATGCAGTAAGGAATTATTTCACGACCTGTGATGATCAGACTTGCATTAGTATAAATTTTTATGCCATTTTTGACAAATTATTGGATTTGCCATTTATGCATGGACAAATACTAGTTGATAGCAATATTATCTATTGGTTGACTAAAATTAATTGCCAATATTTTAGTCTCGCCCCGCCCCTTGCAGGTAGCAAAGGGGCGGGGCGAGACTACCAATATTGCAAATGGTACAATAATGATATTTTTAATTATTATAGATACTAGCATATCTTGGTTGCAAATACAATCTGTGTGGGTTACTTAGTCTACAAGTTGTTTTTTTGTAATTATAACTATAATGTAACTTTTTTCGTCCTACTCCTAGTTAAACTATTCATTAGTTTGTTTTGATTTCAAACAATAGGTGGTAAAACAAATGCTGAAATGGCTACTCTTGACATGTTTATAAATGTAGTAAATCAATCTAAGCTATATTGTATATTGGTGGTACTGTAATGTCCCATAATTATTTATTAGTTTGGCAAAAAGCATGCCCATCTTAAAAGATGAATTAATATTCAAAATTTTTAATTCGAATCACCAAAATAAATTCTGCCATAATCTATCATAGGCTATAGTCTATTACAGTTACTATGATTTGTTGTCTACTTATAGGTTATGGACTTCAGAAATAAATTTGTTGGACTTTGTTAATGTTATGGTTCACAAATTGTAAGTGGCCATTCTTTATCCTAACAATAGGCTTTAGTATCAGCATTGCAGTTTTTAGGCCATTCATATAACTGAATATTTTTAGGAATCAAAGAAAGAAGGATATTTAACAACTGCTCGGGCTAAGCTTGAGGAAATATTCAAGTATTTGGGGAATAAACTTTGGTTTGCCGGAAATGAGGCAGAATATTATTAATACTAGTAAGTAATAACATAATGTATAAATGAATACAATATAGATCACTTTTCCCGACTTCCATTTTTATGAAATATTTGATCAACACAGAGAGTTCCATCCTCAGTTATTTGATGGTCTTGACAATCTTAAAGTGGGTCAAATCTGTTTTAATTTGCTAGTCATTGTTCTATATGTAGGCTTATATGGATCGCTTTGAAGCAAGTGCTGATTGTTTTAATAGATTAATACTGGTAATTATTATTGCTTATAGGCTCTCCCTACTATCAAGAGGTATACCCTAGTAAAAAATCCTAGCAAGATCTTGCATGATTTCTCTTCAAGATCATGCATGAATCTTAGGTTTTTTCTTGCAAGATCTTCT
>NW_003546372.1:215044-217713 GCF_000090795.2 Amphimedon queenslandica | reverse complement strand
CAAGAACTGACTAAAATTTTTACTGTAAGATCTCATAAGATCATACATCATGCAAGATCTTACATAAACTAATGTAAGATTAATCAAGATTTTTCGTGATAAGAATAGGCAAGATTGCCATACTTACGAAATCTTATGATTTCATAGTAAATCCTATGAAATCACATAAGATCTTGCTGGGATTTTTTACTAGGGTATAGATCACCTGAATTTATGCGTTGGCCAATCAATAACACAACAGCTCAATGGGGGTATCACAAATGTTGAAGTGTAACTGCAAATGAATTATTGTTGCAATAATAATCAATATGTGTGTCATTACATTCGATTAATTATTTGATCAAAGTATGACTTATTGGATTCCATCATAATTCAATGTATGTATTTACTCTTGTCTCTTGGCTTGACCTTAAAAGATTAGATATCTATCATAATGGGGTGGTGCTTTAGAGATCAGTGTTGATCTATACACACTTTATAATAAGTTCATTGTCTAACTGTAATAACATATGAATATTGAATCTAGAGTGTGACCTTTTCAGACAACAAACACATGTTAGTGGCAGTATGGCTGAACCTCAACAGAAAAAGTCTAAATCTCTACAAATAGGCTATTGGAGCATCAGAGGGGTAGATCTGCCATTAAGAGATTTGTTTAGTTAGTATTTTGCTTTGTAGCTAGCACAGCCAATTCGTCTTCTCCTAAAGTATGCTGGTATAGAGTTTGAAAATGTGACCTACACACAAGCTGAAGGTTAGATAGATTCAGTTACTGTAATATTCTTCCATTTCTTTAGCTCCTAGTTTTTCCAGAGAAGGATGGCTTTCAGTAAAGCACACTTTAGGACTACCTTTTCCAAACGTATGTCCTAATAGATACACGAGTCATAATTATTAAAATTATGTTATAGTTACCATATCTAATTGATGGTGATGTGAAGATTACACAGACCAACGCAGTAAGTATGTTACATACATACCCACACGTATATAAGTATTGTGGTGATTCTTTGGGAATTTTTTAATTTTGTGTATACCTTGCAAAATAAGAACTGAAACATTAATGGCGGTGGGGTAATTCCATCATTTCTTCTGAAAAAAGTTTTGAAAATTATTTTGTTTGTTGCTCTTAATCATAACATAACAATTACAAAAATTACCTTTCCAGAAGTAATGCCATTTATAAGTGGGTTATTCAAGGGTTGCAGATTTCAAAAATAACTCTATCGAAAAAAATTAATATAGTACTGGCATGGCACATGTTTGGGTCAAAGACCTATACTATGTTATTTTGATAAAAATCACAAAGAGCTAGAAAATTCTCTATTTTTATAATTTTTTGATACATAATTACATATACATGCCCTTATGCTGTGTATCAACTTTGAGCTGATTCCAATCAAAATTGAAATTTCTAAAGTTGCTACCAATGCCCAAAGGATCCCAATCTTGGCCAAATTTTGTCAAAAAATTCTTGGAGAAAAATTTTCATTTTTATAAATTTTTAAAAATTTTTCTGATACATCTCTACAAATTCAACACCTTTTGAGAATGATTATCTACTCTGTGGTTCTCAACTCAAAGTTACAACTAGTTGTCGAGATTTAGGTATAATTGTATCTGACAATTTGTCTTGGTCTGGCCATTACAAATTTATCTCTTCCAAAGCATACAGTCAACTTTCATTAGTTAAGAGATGTTTCAGAAATGCCTCTACCTCTGTTAAGAAACTCCTACATATTTCATTGGTGAGATCCAAAATTACATATTGCTCTCAACTTTGGCACCCTATGCTTATCAAAGATATTTTATGTATTGAGAGGATTCAGCGTCGAGCTACAAAATATATCACAAATGATTATAATAAATCTACTTATAAGGAAAGATTGATCTCTCTTAATTTACTCCTGTTAATGTACTTATATGAACTAAATGATGTTCTATTTTTTATTAAATGTTTAAACTTCCCTGATCCTAGTTTTGATATTCTCCAGTATGTCTCTTTTTCGTCTTCCAATACTCGTTGTGGTTCTAAAAATAAACTAGTTTTTTCTGTTAATCACTCTAATCGTTTCCGTCACTTTTACTTTAATCGAATCGCAAGACTTTGAAATACTTTGCTGTATATTGATTTAGATACTTCATTTGATGTAATTAAGAGGAAACTTTGGACTATTTTTTGGAATCATTTTTTAGTTAACTTTGATAGTTATAATGTATGTACTTTTCATTTTTTTGTGTCCCTGTTCTTCTTGTCATTTGTCTTAGTTTGTCCTTTCTTACTTTATTATACATGTATATGCATTTTTTTTCTTTTTTTATTTTATTTTATTTTATTTTGTTTGTATCAGGATGTCGGCAGTCCTTGTTGGCAGTCCTACAGGTTGGTTTTTACCTCCTGTGAAACTTGATAATAATAATAATATAAATGCCCTTATGCTGTGTATTAACTTTGAGCGCTGATTCCAATAATTTTTTGAATTATTTTAAAGCTGCCAATTTTACTGTGCTTGTCAGCTTATAATGCATGCTGTTTAGCTCACTTAGCATGCTTTGTGGGAGACCCTAGTCTCACCCTGAAAGTGTACCATATGTGCTTTTATTTTTATGTAAATAAAATTTGCAAATTAAATTTGAACAAATGTTTTGGGAAATATTATTCCCTCAAA
>NW_003546372.1:211152-215034 GCF_000090795.2 Amphimedon queenslandica | reverse complement strand
GAGTCGTTTATTTGTAGGTATAATAAATAATGAAATATGTGTCTAAAATAAAAATTTTGTACTACAATAATTATGGTATTATGTAATTAAAGCCTGCTATATATGTGCATGGTCTATCAATTAATTTTTAATCTCATAGATCTTAACCTATCTTGGACGCAAGGCTAATCTCTGTGAGTTTATAATATTGGATTTGTTTGACTGTAATATTTGAACAGATGGTAAAACAGAAGCTGATATGGCTACAGTTGACATGCTTCTCAATGTGGTAATGCAATATTTTGTAATTCTGTGTCAATTAATTTAATAATGCTAAAATAGGCTATGGACTTCCGAAATGGATTTGTTAGACTTTGCTATAGTTCACAAATGGTAATTTTTTCCTAAAATGTCTTATGCTGTAATATATCAAGAGTGCATGTAGCTATATTAGCTAATTTTGTTCTCTATTGAATGGCATATAATCATGTCAAGGTCATGAACTCATTAATATTTTTAGGAATCGATGAAAGAAGAATATTTAAAAACTGTTCGGGCTAAGCTTGAGGAAATGTCCAAGTACTTGGGAGATAAACCTTGGTTTGCTGGAAATGAGGTAGAATATTATTAATACTAATAAGTAATAACACTTATGAATCAATACAATATAGATCACTTTTCCCGACTTTCATTTTTATGAAATGTTTGACCAACACAAGGAGTTCCATCCTCAGTTATTTGATGGTCTTGACAATCTTAAGGTAGCAAAGCATGTAATTTTTGGTTTATAATTTCCTTAAATCACAATAGGCTTATATGGATCGCTTTGAGGTACACATTACAAGTAATAAAAGAATATTATAATATTTGTTTCAATGCGTAGGCTCTTCCTGCTATAAAGAGTTATATGGACTCTCCTGAATTTATTCGTTGGCCAATCAACAACCCAATAGCTCAATGGCGTGGAAACAAAAAACTTTAAATAATACTTGTAGCCTAAAATATTGCATCGCTAGACTTATATCTTTAACTGTTAATGATAATTATTCCATGATTTGACCCTAATATTCTCAAGCAAATTTTGTACAAAATTAATTATAGCCTTCAGTGTCCACGTGAACTCTAGCAATAGCATTTCATTGGTCAGATTGTTAATCTAGCTTAGCTAGTGACAGAAACAGACAGGACCCTTCATATGATGTTTCATCATTTCCTTACTCTTGGTTTATTATTCTATTCATATGGTGTCCGGTAAGTCATTAAAAATAATAAAATTCATCTTGATCTAAATTTAGAATCTATTTTAATCTAACCCAAGACAATTGGCCTAACACATTCTTTGGCTACAGTAATTATGCTTTAGCCTGGAAATTGAGAAAATATTATTGTATTCAATGCTTACTTTTTGTAATTGTAGTTCTAATTATGTATTAAATTACCAGTGCTTTTAAAGTCATTATTTTTCAAAAAATTTAAATTTATTAGATCTACATTAATATACATAAATGATGCATTGATTGTTGTGTAAAAAGTATCAGTGATTTCTAATTACATGATTGTGTCAAAAATATTACTTTGGTGCGATTGCACATTGGAGACAGTAGAGTACACCTGTTATGGCTGTCATGTCTTCTTATATCCATTCCTTATGTGTATATCAATTTCAATCTTTGTCTCTTAATGTTTATACTTCATGATACGTTGGTTAACTCATATATACTTAACAGATAGCCCTAATTTATATTTTTTATTTTTTTCCAAAAAATGGCTCCGAAATTTTTATTACACCTTTTCAGTCTATATACGTGATTTGCAAAAAGGATATTAACTAAAACTAAATAAATATTTCTCAATATTGATCATGTGCATGACATATGGCATTATGTGTAATTAACAACTTGTCAGTTGTCATTACTTGATCCTAATTCTATTTTTCTAGTTTCCATTTGATTGTTTTGCTAGTACTTTGAATTAAAGGTAAAAATTAGTACTCACAGATAATAGTAGCTCAAAAATTATTTGTGAGAAACAGCTCAAATTTTCTACATAGTACAAGGACATCAATCAAAAATGCAATAAAAGTGGTATTAGGATGGTTTTGGAGTCAATTAATGGAAAACAACCATAGCCTTTCCTTATTTCAAAATTTGCCTTGTTTTTTAAATGCTCAGTGACAACTTTAAAAATTATTTTGTCAGAAACAGCTCAAAGCATAAGAACAATATAATGTATCAAAAAAAGCTAGAAAGTCCTCGAACTAATTTATTGCAACTTTTATAGGCATTCATCTACTGAAACTATTCTCCATTTATATGTCACACTAGTTTGGCCAATTTTGGAGTATGCCTCCTCAATTTGGGATTCTCGTTCTCCTTCAGTCTCATCACAACTGGAGGCTGTTCAGCATTTTGGCTTAAAAATAGCCTTCAAATCATAATCTATCCCATGCCACCATCTCCTAAATCTCTCTCACATTACTTCCCTGTCTCATTGGCAATTTAAATTTAAAATTGTCCTGTTGTTTAAAATAAAGGAAAATTTCATTTACCCCATTCCATCCTCTACAAAGTAAAGCTCCCTCCTGCTGTTCCCTTTGATCTAATAATAATGATAACTTTTCTCAGATCACTTGTAACACATCTACTTATTTAAACTCATTTTACCTATCTGCAATAAAACAATGGATGTATCTCCCCCCCCCCCCTAAAACTCTCTCTTTTCCTCTCTTATATTAAATTTTTCATTCATCATCGTCTATAATACTTTACAATATTTCAACAATTAGCTTTGCTATTATTATTATTTTTTAAAAATGTAATGAAAAATGGGATGATTTTAGAGACACTTTTTGGAAGTAATTATGTGCTATAAAAATTGGTTTGTTTTTTAATGCTTATAGTTCAAAAATTAATTGTCAGAAACAGTTCAAACTTCCAACATAGCATAAAGACATCAATATGTATCAGAAAATGTAATAAAAATTGGGGGTAATTTCAGAGCCATTTTTTGGAAAAAACCATACAGGGTATTTTTTCAGATTCTGGTTGATTTTTTGAAATGCCCATAATTTCAAAAATTAATGTCGGAATCAGTTTAAACTTTTACATAGCATACATAGCATATAAGGACATCAATATGCATTTCTAAAATGTAGTAAAAATTTGAGGTAATTTTGGAGGCATTTAAAAAAGTAAAGGATATTATTTTTAAATGGTCTATATATATTGTAAAATAGCCATAACTCATAAATTGATGTCCAAATTGACTACATAGCATAGTATAAGAACGTCAATAAGCATCAGAAAAAATTCTTAGTACCATATGTTCAACATAAGTAATGCAATCTGGGTCATATGAATCTAAAAATTAGTTGGGCCTATAATAATTGATGCTGCTCAAATAGAAAACCTTTTACCAAGTAGAAAACAGCAGCTCTTTGCAATGATCAGCTTACAATTAAGGCATTGATGTAAATGATTTCAAGGATAAAACACAGATAGCGATGATAATCAGTTATCTGACAGTACATGTTATAAATGATCCCCCTGTAACTGGCCACATGAAATATTACATGCTAATTGTTTATGATTCATAAAATTATTTGTATATACAAATCACATTAGACATCCATTTCACAAATTTCTTCAGTCCTTACTAGCATTTTATGTATGCTTTGCAATATTCTTGAATTTGCATTTGATGAAAGCATGCCCTTTATTTTAATATAAATTACAATAAAGTAAAGTAGTTGATCATTGTCGAGCTTAGATAACACTTTTCTCCAGTTGCTACTAATAGCTATTTGAGATGACATGAAATATTGCAGTAAAAAGTCATTATCTTACCATTATTACTAGTTCTATGTAATTTAATTCTCCTTTTCAATGGTAGAATCTTATATCT
>NW_003546372.1:177612-210996 GCF_000090795.2 Amphimedon queenslandica | reverse complement strand
AATTCTCATTAAATACTTTAGGTTGACATATAAACATTGGATTACATAACAACTGCATTTTCCAACAAATTGTAACTGCTTGTACAATTTGATCAGATAGCTGAAAAGCTAAAACATCATCAGAAATTGATGTTTTCACCTAAATGACGAAAAGATCTAATTAACTGTATTCATAAATCATCATACCTGATCAATAATAGATTGATCAATGGTTCTTAACTTTGTTGTTGAGTATTTTAAAAGGAGCTTGTATGCTTTGAAGACCTCAGAAAGATTCCGATGCCTTCTTGGATCTATTCGACTACTAGCATTTTCATACTCATTTAACTGAGTCAATTCAAGAAGACTCTCTTTGAGTTTGTCAGTAAACTCACTGCGACAGCATTGAAAAAATTCCTTAATTGAAAATATTTTTTATTTTAGTATTGAAAATAAAAAAATTACTTCGAAGAATTTTTGAGGTAGACAATCAATTTTCTTTTGTTGAAGATTAATTTTTTCAAAATACTCTATAAACTGTTTTTGAATGTCATCTGACATAATAGCACCATCAATAACACAAATAGCAGTATATGGCTTTTTTCTACAAGTAAATAATTTAATATAATTAATGTACATTATCTACTAATATTTGCTTTATACCAGGAGCTTATAAAAGGGCTCCTGATGGGACATAATAATGGTTTTTGCCTCTAATTTTATTGTACTTTGTTTTTGACAATGTCAATGATGATAAGTAAAACTTTATGACTTGTATTGTTAAGTATTACTTGATCTGTGAGACATCATGCATTTCCCCTGTAGATCTAATTTCTGTCTTGCTGATGTCATGATCTTGATGATCTTGTGTGCTGTAAAAATACAAATTTACTACTTTGCCATAGTGGTTACTTAAAATTATTTAACACAGATCTACCTGTACACTTGCCTTCTTTCTTCTATTTCTAAGTCAGGGGAAAAGTAGTCTGCCACTCTATAAATTATTGACAAAACTAAGGAAGTAGCACTCATTATCTCTGCATTCATTGTCAACAAGGAAGACTAGCAGCAGATAGACTACAAGTCTACTACACAAAATTACTTCACATGACAGTAAAGCACATGATCTCTGTTACTGTTATGTAAGCTACAAAATTCTCTTTACATAGTAATTATACAAAACAAAACTATAGACAACCCACACATAATTTATTCAATATTATATAGTCTATCTGGACTTGAGAAAGCACTCATAATGCAAAAATGAAAAATTTAATTGTCCCATATAACATAATTCGGTAGGTTTGTCGCAGATAGAACAGATCACTTTAGAAATGAGTTTAGTTCGAAGACTATGCTTTAATCCCTATGATAATATATCATTTCATGCATTGTAATTTGATTCATACTTTATTTCCTAATTTTTTTGAATTCTCTAACATGACTCCTACACAATTTGGCTTTAAGCCTAAAAATAAATATAGTTTCTTGATTTATTAATGCAGCTAAAATCAAAGTAGTTTATTACAACATGATGGCTCATCAATGAATGTGCAGAGCTGAATGGACCAGAAGCAATTTTTAAAGTTATTCCACAAAAAGCAAGTTCTGATTCAGGAATGCTGACTGCACACTTGTTGCATAATTCTATTTATTATATTAGATCTATAATTATTATTTTGATCTCAGCTTGCACATTCTTTTATAGAAATATTGCATTTTGCCTATATCTATCCAATATCTCATAACATGGCAACTTGTTTGTGATACTTATTGCTAGACTGCATGCAGTGGTAGGACAGCTTTAGGTCTATAGTGGAGAAAATTAAAGATAATCATTTTGCTTTGCATCAAAATCGGTCAATAATCCACATGAAAGACTCTGGTACCATAGAGTGGGAAATTTTGGAAGGAATTAAATTTGGTAATTTGGCGTTTTGATAGCCATTCACCAAAATAAAAACAGCCATTTTGAACAATTATACCCATGCTCAATGGTATGTGGCCACAAATTTGCCAAATTAAAATTTGCCAATCACCAAAATTTAGCAATTCGCCAAATTTAACTCCCTCCAAAATTTCCCACTATGTACCTGATTCACTAGCTGTAAGAATTTTGTATCTTGGCTCTTTAATCTCAGAGACTTGGCCCTCTAAAACAATGGTATAGCCAACTAAATCTATTAAAAACTAACTTACTTTTTCTTTTTTCTATTAATCCTCTGCAAGCACGTGATCCTCCAGCACTATTCATTAGTACTGGTCTGTAATAGACAAGTTCATAATTAGCTTCATCGCACAAAATATTATAATAAACTTCATGCCAATTCTCATTAAATACTTTAGGCTGACATATAAACATTGGATTATCTAACAACTGCATTTTCCAACAAATCTTAATTGCCTCTACAATTTGATCAGATAGTTGAAAAGCTAGAGCATCATCAGAAATGGATGCTTTCACCTAATGACAAGTATTCAACAGCATGTATTCATAATGATAATATACCTGATCAATAATAGATTGATCAATACATTTTAACTTTGCTGTTGAGTATTTTAAAAGGAGCTTGTATGCTCTGAAGACATCACAAAGATTCCGCTGCCTTCTTGCATCTATTCGAGTATTAGCATTTTCATACTCATTTAACTGAGTCAATTCAAGAAGACTGTCTTTGAGTTTTTCAATAAACGCACTGCGACAGCATTTAAAAGAAGTCTATACATTCATATAGTTAAAAGTTTGTATAGCATGTTATAGGGTACCTCAAATAAGTCACAGCCAACTGACATAACATTCATTTTATCCATTTCTAGCTTTTCTGGCAGCTCTACTTCAATATTATCAAAGTACTCCATGAATTGCTCTTTAATGCTAATGTCACCTTCATCATCCATTGTTATACAAAGTCCACTATCTCCAGTATCTGATCTGTTGTAATTTGCACAAATTGGTGTTAATGCATAAAGTAGTAAGTGTACTTTGGTTCTAATTCTGGAATTTGCACAAATACTTTCCCTTCATATTCAAATTTTTTCCTCTTCAATAAACTAGAGAGGGATTATTATTCATTATATCCTGTACACATTTAGAATTTATACATAACAAAACTTTTGTGTACAAAATTTGCCGCTAGGCTTGTTTTCAAGCACTGCACACAAAAAAATGAACTAAAATAACACGAATGTGTAATAATAACACCTGTGTTATGTGCTATTTTGTGATATGCAGGTGACATTTTATTCCTTCCTCTGACCAAAAGTAATGTATAAACAAATGGTACATGATGTAATGTGCATAAAAATGTAAAATTAGACTTTTCTCTAATCTTGTGTTTTGATGCAAGATTATTGCAGCTAGTCTGGGTGCATGCATGCCAAATACAATATACAAAAAGTTATTTGTCATGGAGATCTGATCTCATTGTTGAAAATCTTAGTACCTATAGGAGGTCCGTTGCATCTTTTGTCACACTACATAACGTCTACTCTACCGTTTATGCATACTTTTTGAGAAACTTGTTTTCTTCTTGAATTTCTTGCACATGATGAGGCAATCTATAAATTAAAACATAAATCTAACAATAAAACTACAATAATAAGATCATAATGCATCATAGTCTCTTTTTATCATCATCACTGACTTACATAGATAAAGACATAACTGTGCAGCCCTATAATATGAGCCCTTGTCACTATCACGTGATGCAATTACTATGACGTAAACTCTAAACCGTATAATTAGGGGTCACGTGATTAGGAAATGAGGCTTGTGATAATAATGATTGCATTTAATACCATCGATACATAATAGCTACCATAGAATCTATGATAATACATACAGCAGTTCAATAATCGTCATCTTTGTGCTCCGTCTTTGTGTTACCAATAATGGCCTTCGTGAATGCTAAATATATTGCAGCAATTGACTTCGGAACATCTAACGTTTCTTTAGCTTACTATATCGAGGAAGAAGGCCCGGATTGCACTTTACTATCTATAAGTGAAAATGAAAAGCGTTCGCCAACAGCATTGCTTCTGGAAAATAAAGGAAGCCCTGAGTTTCCAAAATATGAAGTCGTGGATATTGGATCAGCAGCTCAGGATATATATAAAGACCTCACTAATGATGAATATCGTTCATATGTGTACTTTGAATGTTTCAAAATGGAACTAAGGCCACAAAACAAAGTTAGCATCACAGCTAATTCACCTCATGCAGTGAACTTTGATAATAATTTTTAGGAAATTTCCAAACAAATGAAGGTATCATCCATTGATGGGGCAAATTTTTACCTTATCGAAGTCATAGCATTTGTGCTGGCAAAGTTAAAGTTAAAGTTTGACGATGAGTTGGAGGTCTCTGATTGCACTATAAAAGAAGGAGCAGAAACTAGACCATTGAAAGCCACAGATTTCTCATGGGTGATCACTGTTCCAGCAATATGGCATGAAAATGGAAAGCAAATAATGAGGGAATCTGCTTATAGGGTAAGTGCATGCTGCAAAATTAATGCAAGCTAAAGTATAGTGCATGTATCTTGAATCCAATTTTTCATATACACAGGCTGGTTTATTAAGTTCAGAAGTACCTCCAATTGATACTTTTACTCCAATAACATGTGACCTAAAAGAAGTTGAAATGTCTGACTGTGCACACAAACTTATGCTTGCCCTGGAACCAGAATGTGCTGCTCTTTGCTGTCAACAGTTGAAGAGTAGTGATGTGGCAAGTTATTGCAAACCCACAGGAGATGTTACATCCTTCAGCTATATGGTAGTTGATATTGGTGGTGGTACTGTTGATGTAGCTATTCATACTCTTCATTCTAATAAAGTTGATTCTATTTTGCCACCAACAGGTAATGTTTGGGGAGGAATGAAAGTCAATCATGAATACTCCAGAATGTTGCAAAGTATTGTATGTGATCCTCAATTTCAAAGATTTTGCACCACTGTTTCGCATCATGAAACAAGTCACAAAGTACTAGCTAATATGCACATCAGCCTTACCTTTGAAGAAAAGAAAAAGAGTTTTTGTAAATTTCATAATAGCAGTTTGTCTGAAAAAAAAATTAATATAAGATTACCTAACGAAATGATAGATTTTTATGGTGCTGACAGCATTAAAAAACAACTTAAAGTTCAATATAATGATAAAATACATTTAGATGGTAATGTTCTTGTTATAAAGCATCCAATAACAGAAGAGCTGTTTGCACCATCAGTAGATGGAATTTCTGATTGCATAACATCAGCATTAAAAGATAGTCAAGAAACAGTTGACAAAATTTATCTTGTTGGTGGTTATGGGGGAACTTCATACATCTTCCAAAAAATTAAAGAGAAAGTTGGAATTCCCATAATTGTACCAAAAGAATTCACACTAGCAGTAGTCAAAGGAGCAATTCTTTTCCGAAAAAGTTTAAGTCTCAACATCATCAAAAGCCGAATTAGCTCTGCCAGTTATGGGGTAGAAGCTATAGTAAAGTATGACCCCAAACAGCATGACAAGTCTCGGAAGATCTATGACTTATCCCGTGACACTACAATTACCCCAAACGTATTTTACACATTAATAAAAAGGAATCAAATTGTTCTCTGTAATGAGGTGATGGAGTTACAATCATTCGCTACTCCATTTGATACAACAAAAGATATTATTTTAGTAGACATATATAAGACTTATAGAGATGATGTGGTTTACACAAAAGATGTGAAACGCAATCCTAACCCAGGTGTGAGCATGATTGGGTGTATCAAACTAAAAATACCCCATTCTCAAATTCCACTCAAGGATCGTACTATTTCTTTGTTTTTGAAAATTGGTGGAACTGAATTAAATGTGAAAGGAGTATATGATCCAACTGGCGAAGAAGTTAAAGCATCAATAAACTTCTTGCTGTAATAATGATAAACTATAAAAAATATAGACCAATTTTGTGTGCAAATGTACATGATGTATTTGTGTGATTAATTTAATTAATGACTATTATGCTTCTTTTAGATTATTATTATTTTTATTCATGTAGCTTAGTAAAAAATATTTTCATAAGCTAGGTTCTAGTAAATCCAATAGCTACTATGGTGAAAATATGTTCAGTTGATCTAATACAAAGTAGGAGTGCAGTGTTATCATAATGGCACAATATATTTGTAAACTGTTGCTGTTAGTATTCACATGCTGATCATAGACCAAAAAGTCACTTGCTGAATGAGCATAGTTATCAATGGCATAGGAATAGGAATCAGGGGGCCATACCTTCCTCCCATAGAATGACGTTAATGTATACATGCATTAAATTTCTTGCATTGCCCCCTTCCCCCACTGCAAATTTCATTCCCACTGCAAATTTCATCCTGCATGATCTGCTTTTTTATTCCCCTACACATTTGGCAGGGTAACTACTAAAAATGGCTCAGTCATCTATTTTTTGTGGATTATTCAAGCGAGATACAATATTAGGTGATCATTCCAACACTCAGGATCAAATGCAGATGTAAGTATTAAAGTAACCCTGTATCAACTAGATTTATCACTGTTTTATGGCTTGTTGTAATTATTATTAATTTAAGCAGACTCTTAAACACTAAAATATTATTTTTACCTATCATAGTCTCGAAGAAAAAGAAGAATATGCAATCACAAAAGAGCCCGAAGTAGTATACAAGTAAAGAAGTTATATTGAACCCATGAAGTTTTCTTAAATCACCTTTTATAGGTCAAATAAAATGGTAAAGAAGTTGGACTCTGATGTGACAATTGATGATATTACAATGATAGATCCAGATGATATTCGACAGCAATTTTTAAATTATTTTGAAAATGCTGAGATTGAGCTTCCAAAAAAGCTACAGATGAATAAAGTAAAAACTTTGATTGTTGTTAAAGAACTTTTCCAGGTAATTTAAAAGTAAACAAATTTATATTTACTCATTAAAAGGAATCATTTCGATGCTGCCGTAGTACTTTAAATGCCACACTTAAGGAGAGTTTTTATGAACTAACTCAATTACCTTTGCAAAAAGAGAGTTTAGATGGCCAATGTAAAGACCTTTCAGATGTTTTTAAAGCATACCATTTCCTATTAAAACACTCACAAGATAAACTAAGAAGCATTGATCAATACGCTATTGATCAAGTAGGTTTTTATTCTAGTTAAATCTAATCTACATTACACTAGGTAATAAGATCTATTCCTGGTGGAATTTTGCTACCACATGATGAAGCCATGGAAGCTATTAAGATTTGTTGGAAGATGCAATTGTTAGACGAGCCTTTCTTCATTTGCCAACCAGAAGTGTTTAATGAGAATTGGCATGAGATTTATTATGATAATTCTGATGGTGAACCTAATTATGAACTTGTCTATTACAGACCAGTACTGATAAATAGTGCTGGAGGACAAGTGGCTTGCAAAGGATTAGTAGGAAAAAGAAGAGGTATGGGTTATGTATAATATTTTCAAAGGGAGATCCAGTAGTCTATATACAGTAATATTAAAAGCAGCAACGCACAAATTTTAAAACAAAAATTTGAGCATTCTATATAGCTTTTATAAATTTGGTGATTGGATTATAGCAATTTAAATTACTAATATTAAAATTGCTAATTATTTTTAAATCTAGTTGCTTGCACAAAATTCCCAAAATTAATTTTGGCAAATTTCATAATTAGATCTACTGCATGAATTAACATTAACCAATCATTGAATTTATGCTCTCAAAATAGTTGTCAATAGTATAGAAAGTTCAAAAGGAAATTAAAATTTTTCATAACTAATCTGTTTCTTATAATTATATCAGGTATAAAGGCTGTTAGTAGTAGTAAGCAGCTTTTAAAAGAAGAGAATCCTATAGTAGAAAAGTACAATAAAGGAGGAGATGATCAACAAAAATCTCATCAAAGTATTACAAAAAAACAAAAAAGAAGTAAGAAAAGAAGAGGGACAAAGCAGAATTTTAAGGAAAAAAAGATACGAACTATGCTGATTGATGTTGCTACAGCCAGTAAGCTAAATATAGTTTATATCATATACTTTATCACCACAATTTTATTATAGTTACTAATTTATGTACTTCATCAGCAGACCATGACAGGATTGAAGCTATGTCAGCAATGAAAATGATAATTTTAAAAGAACCAAAGCCAAAAGTTTTAGCTACACTAAAAAATGTAAATGAAATGTTAGAAAAATCAATGAATTTTCAAGGCTATGAAACTGCTGTCTAAATTATAATGTTTTCAAGTGTATATATAATCACAATAAATATAGCTATAAATTCATTTATTTTTGCTTAAACTTAGCAGTTTATAATTAAACAATTATATCACACAAAGGTATATACCAAATGCATATACTAGGCGAAAAGAGTTCTGTGATGCCTTTCCAAACAAAGCACAAATGATACATGTATCAGTTGAACCCTTTTAGTCTATAAATAATCTAGATACTATATACATTTGTCACACCTGTGGACTATCAGTTTTACTGACTAAAATCTAAAAACTAGCATAATGTGCTAGTAAATCAACCTAAACTAGATTGGTGGCACTACAATGTTTCATTTGCAGTTATATTAATTTGTCAACAAGCATCAATATTGTCAATTTAATTTCAGTTTACCAAACAAAATTGTATTGCATTGTGTCAGTAATGAAATGAATTTGTTGGACTTTTCTATAATTTTATAAAATAATGTTAAGTAGATAGTTCAGTGTACAGCCCTTATTCCAACATTAGTTTTTAAAATAGTAGCCACATTGTATTTTTCCTTATTCTCAAGGTCATTCATTATCCTATTTTAAAGAATCAATGAACAACTGGTTGGGAAAATGTCAAAGTAGACAGTGAGATAGAATATTATTATTACTAACACATATCAAAATTTTAATTAATATACATTTCCCAACTCTCCATTTTATCATGCATGATGCACATGGTCTTGTCACTGAGTGTCAAATCTATTTCACAAATCTGTCAAATCTCTTAGCTCCTAGTTTTTCCAAAGAAGGATTGCATTCAGTAAAGCTACCTTTTCCCAATGTACATCCTGATAAATATACGAGTCATAATTATATATGTTATAGTTACCATATCTATTTGATGGTGATGTGAAGATTATACAGACCAATGCAGTATATGTGCGTACCCACATGCATTTAAGTACTGCAGGAATCTCTGTTAGTTTTTTGGTTAACCCCTTTCATTTTTATGTTTAAGTGTAAAGATGAGGACTATGATTTTAAATACTATAGCGTGGTTTTTCTAATGGTGCAAGTTAAGAACTGAAACATTAACCAGGGTTGGGAATTTCTGGCAGTAAAATGATGGTAGGATAATTCCATCAATTCTTCTGAAAAAGTGTTTTAAAAATTATAATTCTGTTTGTTGCTTTTAATTGTAACATAACAAAGACAAAAATTACTTTTCCAAAAGTAATAGGGTTGCAGATTTTCAAAATAAATCCACAAAAAGAAATTATTGACAAGGCACATGTTTATGTCAAAGACCTATGCTATAGTATTTTGACATAAAACACAAAGAGCTAGAAATTTCTCAATTTTCAATACACAATTGCATATATATGCCCTTATGCTGTTTATCAACTTTGAGCTGATTCCAATCAAATTTGGAAATTCTAAAGTTGCTGTCAACACCAAAAGGATAGCTGGTCTTCAGCCAAATTTTGTCAAAACAGCTTGGAGAAAATTTTCAATTTTTTGATATGTATACATGTCTATATGCTGTGTATGCAGATCCAAAATTTTTATAAATTATTTTTAGAATTGCCCATTTCACTGTGCTTGTCAGCTCATGAAGCATGCTGTTTAGCTCACTTAGCATGCTTTGTGGGGAACCCTGGCCTCATCCTTAAAGAGTACCATATGTGCTCTTATTTTTTATGAATTTGCAAATAAAGTTTTGAACAAATTTCATAAAATATTATTTCCTCAAGAAACACTTACATGGTACCTTCTGGTATGTGTATGAGACACTTTAATTGCATAGGCAAAATATTGTAAAATGTTAATAAAATTTTTTACTGGTGCATGTAATTTTTTATTTTCTATGTCATACATTCTGATAATAATAGGTATATTTTAAAGTTGTTTATTTGTAGATATAATAAATAATGAAATATGTGTCTAAAATAAAAATTTTGTACTACAATAATTATGGTATTATGTAATTAAAGCTCGCTATGTGCATGGTCTATCAATTAATTTTTAATCTCATAGATCTTAACCTATCTTGGACGCAAGGCTAATCTCTGTGAGTTTATAATATTGGATTTGTTTGACTGTAATATTTGAACAGATGGTAAAACAGAAGCTGATATGGCTACAGTTGACATGCTTCTCAATGTGGTAATGCAATATTTTGTAATTCTGTGTCAATTAATTTAATAATGCTAAAATAGGCTATGGACTTCCGAAATGGATTTGTTAGACTTTGCTATAGTTCACAAATGGTAATTTTTTCCTAAAATGTCTTATGCTGTAATATATCAAGAGTGCATGTAGCTATATTAGCTAATTTTGTTCTCTATTGAATGGCATATAATCATGTCAAGGTCATGAACTCATTAATATTTTTAGGAATCGATGAAAGAAGAATATTTAAAAACTGTTCGGGCTAAGCTTGAGGAAATGTCCAAGTACTTGGGAGATAAACCTTGGTTTGCTGGAAATGAGGTAGAATATTATTAATACTAATAAGTAATAACATGTATAAATGAAAACAATATAGATCACTTTTCCTGACTTTCACTTTTATGAAATGTTTGACCAACACAGGGAGTTCCATCCTCAGTTATTTGATGGTCTTGACAATCTTAAGGTAGCTAAGCATGTAATTTTCGGTTTATAATTTCCTTAAATCACAATAGGCTTATATGGATCGCTTTGAGGTACACATTACAAGTAATAAAAGAATATTATGATATTTGTTTCAATGCCTAGGTTCTTCCTGCTATAAAGAGTTATATGGACTCTCCTGAATTTATTCGTTGGCCAATCAACAACCCAATAGCTCAGTGGCGTGGAAACAAGAAACTTTAGATGATAATCTAAAACATTGCATTGCTACTAAATTTAAACTTATGTCTTGAACTATCAATGATACAGTTGAATTATAAAGCTCATGTGAGCTTTAGCATTTCATTGGTCAGATTTTAGTCTAGGGCTAGGCTAGCCCAGCCTTAATTAATTAGCCAACTGATCATTAAGTGAAAAGTGTGAAAAATGGAGAATTATTCATATCACGTCTTGCAAACATTACAGAAAGATCAAGACAGGACCTTGATGGTGAGATGAATAAATACTATCCTTTTATTTGATGTTATTAAATTTTAGATTGTTGATAATGATGCCATTACTCGTGGTGCTTTTCATTCTCGTGTGTCTCAAGTAGCTCATTTATTGAGAGAGGCAGGCCTAAGGCCAGGGGATAGAGTGTTACTAGCAGTGTCTCCGTCATTGGACATGTTTACTGTCATTGTAGCAATATTTGCACTAGGTAAAGATAGAAAAGGACCAACCTGTTGTTTTCAAAAGTGTAAATACAAGTAGCCATGTTTTTTTCCAAAAATAATTGGCTCCTGAGACCTGAAATTACCTTGAATTTTCTTACTGATTTTTTTACTGATATATGCATGAAGTTTGAACTCATTCTAGCAAATTTTTGGAAAAATAATTCTAGCTCATGTTTCTTCCAAAAACTGGCTCCGAAACCACATGTAAAGTTTTAAGAAAATACAAAATTAAGCTACCTATTTTCACCCCTAATTTTATCACATTTTAATGCATATTGATGTCTTTATACTATGTAGCTGATTCCAACCCTGTTTTATTAGGTGGTACTATTATACTGATTGATCCAACAATGGGACTAGAGAGGTTCAATTATTGTGTTGGTAAAGCAAATCCTGTTATGTGTGTATGGATGAAAGGTACAAAAATGAAGTGGCTGAAGGTAATATAATTTTATAAAAGCAATTACTTTATAATTATGTTTTTCCCAGTACATATTTCCATCAATTAAAGCAATACCTAAACTGCTTGAGATTGATTATTCATCATCTTTGTTAACTAATTACAATGATTTAATTATGCCGGAGAATGTCATCAATACTGAACACGCCCTGATAACCTTTACCACTGGGAGCACTGGTAAAGATTATGTGCATTTTACTTATTATTTACTTTATTTATTATTTATTTCCACTAGGTATGCCTAAGCTATTGCTCCGTAAACATGAGTTTCTGCTCTTCCAGTCAAAGTGTATATCAAAAATGTATGACAAGTATATGAAAGAAATCATAAAACTTGATGAAGAAGAATGCGGCGGTCTTACTAACCTTGCTGTCTTCCCTCTTCACTTTTTAAAAGTAAGTGGTGGACTACCATTGTCATTTTTTAGTATTATTCTACTATGCACTGTTTGAGTTGACCAATGAAATTGCTTTATTGAAGATTTCTAAATCACGCTTCAAATTATTTAGAAACCTCCAGGAACATTCCTGGTGAATTTATTTGTAAAACTATCCACAAGCAAGCTTGATTTATATTTTACTTGTCTTGCCTTTTACATGCATGTTTTATACAGTCAAACCTGCTATTGTGGGCACTCTAAAGTAAGGACACCTCTATATAGAAATAGGGTTACCCACAGGATTTTGCCATAGTGCTCATGCAGAGATTTTAAAGTTGCTCAATTTTTTATTCTTATAATTTTTTCTAGTGCATACACATGTTCTTGTGCTGTATTTTTGAGCTGATCTCAATAATACTTACAAATTTTTTAAGTTACTTGGGCCAAAGTCCCTGTACTAGTACTAGGACTTGTAGCCAAATTTCACCAAAAATGACAAGAAGAAAGTTGTCCTTTTTTATATTTTTTCTGATACATATACATGTTCTTATGTTGTGTAGCATGTTTGAGTTAACTCTGAGCAATAATTGGATTTTTACAATTTTTAAGATTTAATTTTTAAAAATGGCAAAAGTGTCTGTATCATAGTACCGGGACTTTGACCAAGTTTCGCCAAAATTGAAAGTAGAGAATTCTTTTGTTTTTAATACATATGCATGTACATATGTTGTGTAGAATGTTTGAGCTGGTTCTGATCAAAATTGTTTTTTATAAAATTTTAAAGTTGTTCAAAAATCAGCCAAAAGTTCCAATACTATAGTACAGGGTCTTTGGTCAAATTTCATCAAAAATGACTATGAGAGAATTCCCCATTTTTATATTTTTTTCTGATGCACATGCATGTTCTAATGATGCGTAGAAATTTTGAGCTAATTTTGACTAAAATTTGATTTTTTACAAATTTTTTAAAGTTACTCAAAAATCAGGCCAATGTCCCTGTACAAGGACTTTGACCAAATTTTACCAAAAATGGCTAGGAGAAAAATCTTCATGTTTATCATTTTTTTCTGATACATCTACATGTACATGTTCTTATGTTGTGTAGAAAGTTTAAGCTGATTCCAATAAAAATTGGATTTTTACAAAATTTGAAATGCCCCAAAGCCTTGTACATGTACTATTGTATAGTCTGCATGGCCACTATTGTAGTGCTTGTTAGCTCATGAAGCATGCTTTTAGCTCACTTAACGTGCTTTGTGGGAAATCCTGTTGTAGCCCAATACAATATTAAATGAACCTCTGAAATAAGGACACTTCTATATTATCAGGGAGTCAGGGATGGTTTTATTGTGTCTGGAATAGAGTAGACTGGTTTGACTGTGTAGTGTGTGCAGCATGTCAATAGGGGTCTTATCTGCAGGTGTAGCTGCTCTCTAATACAAAATGCATGATCTGCCTTTTCATTCATTATTGCAGGTGGGTGGTACTGGTGGTTTGTTCTCTCGTTTTACCACATGCGATCCAGCTGACGTCATTCAAACTCTAACGAAATACAAGATGAATTTTTTGGGAGGATCGTTACACTTTTTGCACCGTGTGGCTAAATATGCATCAGAGAATGGCATCAGTCACTTACCAGTTCAATTAGCATTAGTAGGAGGATCGACTATATATCGGTATATACTAAGACTATTTTTAATTTTTAAATTATTTTACTATTTTTATTATAGTGGTCCACTGCGTACTATTTCAAGTGTCATTAAAGACAGTAATGTACTGATAGCCTATGGCAGTACAGAGGCCGAGCCGATTAGTGTAATATCTGTCAAAGAGAAGCAGCTACTGGAGGCAGATGGACCAGATGCACTGTGTGTTGGTAAACCATTTGTTGAGGACAGTGTCAGAGTCATTCCTGTACAAGATGGTAGGTTATTTTGGGATTTGCATTACACTGTGTTATGCAATATTGATCTTAGATTCAAAAGTATTCAGTGATCCTGTTGATATTGACTCATTACGCTCTGATTGTGGTGAAATAGGAGAGCTATTAATATCAGGATGGCACGTCAATACTAATGAGGTAATTATAAGTACTTGATTAATTGATTAATAATTTAATTAATTTTAATTTTAATAGGTTGAGGCTAAGCGTCTCATTACAGATATTAATGGTAGGGTGTGGCTAAGGATTGAAGATGCTGGCTATGTTGATAAAGATGGTTACATTTGGCTGGTGGGAAGAGCAAAATGGAGAGTAGTAGACACCAAGAATGGGAAGACATACTGGTCAGCAATTGTGGAACAAAAGGTAATAATGATAGCTCTATTGATCTTATGTATTCTATAATGTGTGTTTAGATACTGGATAGAACTAGCAAGATTACTTTTGTTGCTTATCTCAATCACAAAGGGAGAGCTTATTTGTTCATTGAAGCACCAGATGGACTGCCTCTCAAGGAAAAAGAAGGTTTGGCCAGGAGGAAGATGAGTAAATAATACTAATATTTGTTGTTTTTATAGCTTTGGATTCCTTTATTAAACTGGAGGGTGTCCCAGTTGATGAGCTTGTTATCAAACCACACATTGCTAAAGATCGTCGTCACGCCTCTAAGCCTAACACTGCCGTCCTTTTTGCTGAAGGAAATCAAAAATTAAAAGATGCTTTGACGCTAGTCAAGTTTGTCATCATCAGTAATCCCCTTGTTATTTTATTGCTATTATTAATTCAATTGTTTATGGTTTTTGTTGCATTTTATCTTTTCACTGCATGAGGAACAATATCTACAACTTTTTAAAAGTAATGAGTAATGACATAATTTGAGCAACTTCTTTATGATTCATAATGAATATCGATAATTAATATATTATTTATTGTGCCACGCCTTGTTTGAAATAGCAGCAGAGCAGAGCAATGATGTCTTTGTTTCTTCTAAAATCAACTTGCCTTTTATTACTGATACACATTATATCACCTTCTGTTGGTGAGTCGTGTATTGAGGCACAGAGCCAGTTATCTGAAGGTGCTGGGGGGATTTGCAATGAGATACTGACATCTGGAACTATATATAACCTTGACAACGATACAATAAATACCTTCTGTGAGAAGAATGACTGTCCCATGATACTTACCACAATATATGGCTCTATCACAAAAGCTTGTGGAGGTGGAGTAAGTAGTAATGATATTATATAAATATATGAAGTATTGTATTTTTGTAGGCTCCCTCTGGCCCTGATGATCCATTCTATAATTTATTGCAGGAGTCTTGTTGGCAGTACAACAGAACTGATTGTTTGACGTTATGGAAGATATACATATATCCACTTCAAACTGGAGTCAACAACACCTTCACTATAAACTATAATGTATGTGTACATGTACTCCTAGTGACTTTATGTGCATTATAATGTACTGTATCAGTTTGTATGTACACTGTGTAGTGCTAATGATTTTTGTGTACATCCATAATGTACTGTATGTACTTGTGCACCTTCATGTATATGTACTGTACATGTATTAAACTTTTAGCATATTCTTTTCTCTATATTTGCTTAGCTCTGTGTTCAAGATTATGCTCTATCAAGGACTAACTGTACAGACAACTGCAAAACAGTAAGTGCATATGTCATAGTTAATCCTCCCCTCATTCTGTTTATACAGACACTGTCAAACATTGTGAGTGACCTTGGTTGCTGCTATGATGCTATAGAGAAGATTGGTTTCCCGTAAGTTAAAGATAGACTGTAATATTTCATGATTTTTATTTATCGATAGATTCATTGGATCAGACATGGTCCGTGCTTGCTCTGCTACTATACCAACTTGTGTAAGTAACTTTGTATGTACTGGGAGATGTTTTATTTCCTTTGTATAGGGTACTAATAAGAAAAAGAAATAAACAATAAACTAGTAAAATGACATAATATTTGCTGTTAATTATATTCATTAAGAAGTGAACTTATTTATTGATAATCACATGAGAAACATGAGATGATACCACACATGCACTGAACTCAACCTCAGCTTGTAAATATAGTTATGCATTTCAAGTAGCTCCACCTAAAATATAACAGTAAAGAAAAGTAAGTGTATGATATTTTTGATATTTTTATTTTGTTATTGTATAGAGGGGTAATGATGAAGGTTCTCCTTGTTGCTGCTTTCTTCCTTGCTACTTCTTTGTTAGTTGAGAGTGCTGCTGTTGATAAAGCTAAGCTACTGCGTGAGACTGTCCTCAATATTTTGAATAAACCAGCTGTTAGAAGAGGAGGCTCTGTGTCTGATGGCCTCCAGGAGACTTTTGCTGCTAGCTCTAGCTGTAGGTACAGCAGTTGTGATGATGCTACTAACCAGTTGAGCGATAATAACACGATTGTGAATTGCGTGACGATATTTAATCACTTATTTGATGGTACTGGAGTGAGTGATAGTGAGGTCAATACTTATTGCGTCCAGGATCACTGCGGCAACGACGTGAAGGATGTGTTTGATCAGGTCACAGCTTGCTGCCAAGACCCTGGAGTGAGATCATCGTAATTTGTAGCTTTTATTTTTTTTAATTATTATTTTAGCTTCCAGCAAATATAATAAAGGCAATGGATGAGACATGCTATACTAATGCTAATGGTGACTATTGTCTGAAGGAGGATCAACTAACAACAACTATATTCATCGATAATTCATCCGACAAAGGAAGTGAATATTTAGTAAGTAAGATAAATGCACTGTTAATATCTTATCTCTTTTAATGCTTGTAGACTTGTACTAGTTTGTATCAAAGTGATACCAGTACTTGCCCAACTGAGTGCTCTGATGTGTTGACCTACATCACTGGTACTCTTGGTTGCTGCTACAAGGCAATGGCTGGATTCTTTAGCCCTGGGCCTGCTGATTTGTAATAGCAATAATAATGATGATGATAATTATAATTATAATGTTTATTTTTTAGAGCTTCTGATGATCTCTTTACTACTTGTGGTTATACTCCACCAACTTATTGTGTATGTCACTAAATTATTATTGTCATTGTTATTTTCCACTTTTTTAATTTAGTCTGCAAGGAAATGAAGGCTGCAAGGAAATGAAGGATCTAATTAAAACTGCTAATAAAACATTGCTGCTTTTTAGTGTTTTTAAAGTAATTGAAAACAGATTATTAGAGCATAGATATTAGAGTAAATGAAAATTCGAGCTCCACCCACGAATTAATTTTCATTTCTCCACTCCAGCTCCACCCTTAGTATTTTGCTAATCTTGTTGTGTGTGACCGTCTTGTGTGTGATCATAAATACCATTCTACGAGTAAAGTAAAGATGTCCCGCTTCTTGTTCCTTGCTCTCCTTGTCGTTGGATTTGTGGCACTCTCTGATGCCCGTGTGTTGCGCCGGCCCACTTTTCAGAAAAGCCAGCATATTGCTGCTAGGACTATCTCAGAGTTTGTAAATTGTGATTAGATATTTAGTTGATTGTTATTTAGGGCCATACGCAAGTTCAAAGTAGAACTTGCCACTCACCAAAGTAAGAGGGAAAAGAGGCAGAGCGCCAATTGCTTCATTGATGCTCAACAAACCACTGTTGATCCTTTCAAATCTTGCTTGGTCAGTAAAACTGGAATAACTTTTCTCGGATATTAAAGCGCTTTTATGCTGCATTCTGTTCTTTTTGTTTCCATTACAGGCTACCTTTGAGGCATATCCAAATGTTACAAGCAGTGATGTCGCAGGATTCTGCCGAAACCATTGTCCACATGTTATCCTGACATTATTTCATAAACTGACTGTTGACTGTGGATCTAACTTTGTTGGACCAGTAAGTAATTGTTAAATACAACAATGAATTGTTATTATATTGTTGTTCTTGTTATTATATTGTTGTTCTTGTTATTATCATTATTAGGTCAATCAGACTGCACTGGATTATCTCAATCAATCTTGCTATCACGATCCTCGAGGAAGGTATTGCATTAATGATTGGAATGAACTTGATAGTCTCATTCCTGAGGATGATACTGCTGATTTTGATGTAAGCTAACATTTTTATTTATTCATTTATTATGTTTATTGTAATATAGACTTGTATTAGTGCCTATCATCAAGGTCAATGTTCATCTGCTTGCAAAACAGTAAGTAGAAGAATGATGTAATAATGATTAATACAGTTGTCTGTAGGCTACTAAAGATATCACAAGCATACTTGGATGTTGCTATTATGAACTTGATGCTTCCAAGTAAGTTGCTATACAGGATTATTAATTATTGTTATTTTGTTGTTGTTTTAGCCCTGGTCAGCTCATTCCACCATCTGCATTCACTGACTGTGGTTACCGCAAGCCTGTAAAATGCATACGCTAGACAGTCAATTGGAACTTGCTGACAGTTGCTTTTAAAAAAAATCCTTTTGCTGTTTCTAATACTGTTAACCCCATTATTTTTTCCAGCTAATTATGACGTAATGATTAATTAAGTACAGACGTGCCACGCCTACTTACCACGCCTACTCTGATGTCTTGGTACATTTCTGCAGTCAAGTGTCTCTCTAGGTCTTTTAAAAGTAATAATGCCGCTTTGAGTGGAGGAAGAAGAGGGCTAACAAGAATAGCTATTGTAGGTAGTGGTCCAGCTGGATTTTATACTGCTCACCATTTAATAAAAGTAGTAAATGTGGAATTTTTTATTTTATTTTTATTATGATTAAGCTCAGCAATGTGATGATGTTCGTGTAGATATATTTGAGGCTCTTCCTGTTCCTTTCGGCTTAATTAGGTTTGGTGTAGCTCCAGATCACCCTGAAGTTAAAGTATGTGCATGCATTATGAAATTTTAAAGTTGCTCGATAATTTGGCCAAATACCCGTTTGTTCTACAGCACAGACTATTTTTAAAAGTAAAAAAAATCAGTTTTTTCAAATGCATATACATGTTTTATGTTGTGTAGAAATTTTGAGCTGATTCCAACCAAAATTGGATTTTTAATAAATTTTTTAAGTTGCAAAAAATCTGACTAATGGGTTTTTAGCCAAATTAAGAATGATTCAGAGGGAATTCTTCATTTTAAAAATTGCTATAGAATGTTATTAATCAGTTCACAACGTTAGCTTTAACTGATCGTTGCAGATTTATTGGTAACATTAATATTGGCACTGATATTAATATAAACCAACTGAGATCATATTACAATGGAGTAGTACTGGTAAGTAATTAGATGGGTTTGGCTTAATTTTATTAATGGGTGTGGCTTTTTGTAGGCATACGGAGCAGAAGAAGACAAAACAATGGGAATCAAAGGAGAAGTATTTTATATGAATTTATTTATTTATTTATTATTAATATTAATATAGGATTCTTATGGAGTATTTTCTGCAAGATCATTTGTCAGCTGGTACAACGGCCTTCCTGGTTATGAAAATGTAAATAATAATTTAAATATATTTGTTTTTATTTATTTTAAATGTGTACATATTTTAGTTAAATCTTAATCTCTCATCTGGAGATACAGCTGTAATCATTGGTCAAGGAAATGTTGCTTTGGATATCGCTAGAATACTACTGACACCACTAGATACTTTAAAAGTTATTATACATGTGTATTATAATCTTAGCAAATTTAATTCTTTTCTCTCCATTAGGAGACAGATATATGTTCACATGCAGTTGACGCATTGTCCTTCAGTAAAATAAAGAAAGTGATAATGGTTGGAAGAAGAGGTCCTCTACAAGTTGCCTTCACAATAAAAGAATTGAGAGAAATGACAAAACTACCACAATGCAAGACCATGATAAAGCACAAGGATATGCTGCCATATAAGGATATAATTTCAGGTAATTTTGTCACTATTTTTAGAATATATGGCGCTATATTAGTATCAGTTCTATTTATATGACAACCATATTTTGTAGAACTGCCTAGACCCCGTAAAAGATTGACTGAATTAATGTTGAAGACATCAAGGTGATCATAAAAGAGTGATACTATTTTATTTATTTATTATTAAAATATTAATTTATTAGTGATGGTAGAGATATTAGTAATGATGATAATGTATTGGAGCTATTGTTCTGCCGAAGTCCAATGGAAATAATAGCAAGAAATGAAATAACGAAAGGAATCAAACTTGAAATAAATGAACTAATTGTAAAAAAAGAGAGATTATTATTATTATTATTATTATTATTATTATTATTATTATTATTATTATTATTGTTTATCATTATTGTAGGAAGATGCTAATGGTGGGAATACAACAGCTGTTGGTAGTGGAGAGTATGAAACTATTGATTGTTCCATGGTTCTTCGAAGCATTGGATACAAGAGTAGAAACATAGACCCAGAAATACCTTTTGATGAGAAACTGGGTATTATTAATAACAGTAAAGGAAGAGTAGTCAATAATGGAACTACTATCAACGGTATGTCATTTTATTTATTTAAATTGTTCATTACAAGATTTTAGGATTATATTGCAGTGGTTGGGTAAAGAGAGGCCCAACTGGTGTGATATTGACTACCATGAATGATGCATTTGAAACTGCTGGTAGTATTATAGAAGATAATAAGAATGGTAACAGCTATATCCCTCTAATATTGTATTATATATATTGTAATCTTAATAGGGATGCTTCCTTCTTCTAATACAGCTAGGGACATATTGAATGATATAAAAGGTACTCAGTTGTTGTTATTGCTATTCCTAGCATTGTTGTTGAGTAGGATTTGAGCCGGTTCTTTTTGAGGACTGGCTAAAGATTGATGAAGAAGAGAAGAGGAGAGGAGAATTGGTAGGAAAACCAAGAGAAAAGATTGTTTCTGTGCTAGAAATGTTGCAAATTATTAAAAACAATAAAAATTAACATTACTGAAGTTTTATAACTAGTGGGCATGGTCTAACACGTGATGTCACAATGGGGGTCAAGGATCTTTGGAAAATATTGGAGCCATCAGGGAGAGCCATAAACCCGGAGACTTTAAAAGGACAAATATTAGCAGTAGGTAAGGGATGCCTCCCTCTTTTTCTCTCTTTTATTTTTGAACAGATGTGAGTATATGGCTGAATCAAGCTATCAAAGGTGCCAGGGACCATCACGGGAATGAGATACCCAAACCACACCTACTAGTACTGTTCAACAGGATATGCAAGTTGTTGTTTTACCAAATACGACCAGTCTTTGTGTTCGATGGCCCCCCGCCACCTTTAAAGACTAAAACACTGGTACGTTGTGCTACTATTATACTGTACAGACAAATTATTGAGGGATTAAATTATGTGATTTTTAAGAGTTAAAACTGTAAAATTAATTTATTATGGTTTAAGACAGTGTTATTAGAGTTAGATAATACCATAGGTCGGGATATATTCGCGGCTGCAATTATTCGCGGTCATAAAAAAATTCAATTAAAAACCATCGAAACTGTTAGAGCATTGCTATGACAATTAAGACCACGTGTTTAGTGTTCAGCTATTCATCTGTTCTTTAGCAGCTATAGTGGAGCCATTCACCAATAGCGAGTCCTTCTCTATCTGTTAACTTCTTGTATGGACCACTACCTCAGAGCTCTTTCAACATCTTTGCTGCAAATTTTTGCTGGTCCGCGTGCTGGTGATAATAAACCACGCCCAAGTCAATAAACACTAACTAGAATGGGTGGAGAGTCCCAAAATACGGCAAGGCACTAGTTCTGAAAAGAACCGGTAAAGCAGCTCCAAAGAGCCCAAGGCTTAGTGACACAAGAAGAACAGCTCAAGAACACTGCAGCACGGTGCTTTTCTTCACTATCGCGCCTTTTTCAATTAAAATAACACCTCGGTTTCCATGGTTTTTAATTGAAATTTTTTTATGACCGCGAATAATTGCAGCCGTAAATATATCCCAACCTACGGTATAATTTGTCCGGGCAACTCTACACAGTTAAGGTTAGGGTTTAGTGTTTATATCTATAATACACGTGGAGTATGGAGCTAGAACAATTTTTTGCCCTGGACAAAAATTTTGTGACAAATCCACAATTTAGGTTTTTGGGCAAATTCATAGAATTTATAGCCCATGAAAATTTTGCACTATACAGTATTTGGACAGTATGTATCATTGATATGTGTATGTAGGAGTTAAGAAGAAGGAAGCGGAAAGAAGCAGGTAAGGCTGCCGGGGAACTAATGGATAAAAGATCAAGGAAACTGTTGGAGGCTCAGGCTATTAAAACAATAACTGGAAAAGAACTGTAAGACAAAATTAATGTTATTAGTAATAGTATTAGACGAGTGCTCTTTAATTAGAGATATACCCAGCTATATTAAAAAAACAAATATTGAAGAGGACATGTTTTATCTACCTGAAAAGGACAGGTATTATTGTAATAATAATAATATTACTTATTATTATTATGTTATTAGTGCTTTAGTTAATCAGTCAATTGAAGAAATCAGTGAGCACGAAGATACAAATTATTTTGATGATCACGTAAGTAATTGCTGTTGTTGTTGTTGTTATTTTTCTTTATTAGTCTTACAGAGATGATGATAACATTGATGTCAATTCTGAATCATTTTCTTGCCTACCGCCCGAGATACAGCATGACCTCTTACTGGAGAAGAAAGAGAAAGAAAGAACAGCAAGATGTGATCCAATGGCCTTACCCAAAGTACAGTATTAATAATAATAATAATTGCTATATAAATATTTATTTATTTTAGGATGCTAATGATTTTTCTAATTATCAGTTGTCACGTGTGATGAGACGGAGTCAACTCTCACGTAAATTAGGTGACGTTAGGAAGACTCTGAATCGTAGCCAATCAAATTCACTGGGAATACCTCAGGGAACAAACGTACAAGTTGAAGCTAATCGTATTTTATCAACTGAAGAAAGAAGATACATATTAATACAGGGCACAGACTCTTTCATTAGTAGTAGTACAATGGAGGAAGCCACTGATAGTCAGCATATTACGGATACACCTGATATACAAGAGAGATCTGATGATTTCACTACAGGCAATGCTAGCCCACTTGATACTCTTGTAGCTGCTAGTGAAATGGGCTTTCATTCTCCTGTAGCTGCTGATGAAATGAACGCTCCTACTGCTAGTAATGTTGTCAAGAATGTTGTTAGTCCTACAGCTGGTAAAATGGACTCTCCTACAACTGATGACGTGAGGAATAGTCCTACAGCTGGTAAAGTGGGCTCTCCTATAGTAGCTACTCCTCCTGTTACTGAGGCTGATCCACCTGAACATTATGATGCCAAAGAAGATGATACTGTTCACTTGTCTCGTGATGCTTCTCAGACTGATATCAGTGATTCTAATGTTCTGCAGCATTTACCAGTTGAGAAATTAGCTAACAATCAGACAATCCTCATCAACGAATCATCTTCTGAATCAGAAATTGAATTTGAAGAGGTAAAAATTGATGAACCATTGACTATTAATAAAGAAACAACAGAAGAAAAAAGAACGAATTATGACGAAAGAATAGAAGAGAAGGAAGAGGAAAAGAGAGAGGAAGAGGAGAGAGGGAAGGAGGGATCAGCCATTAATGAAGAAGAGATGGTGGCTGCTGTGGAAGATGCCAAAGAGCTAATGGAGTTACCAACTAAAGAGATGGAGGTGAGAATAACAGAAGAACTGGAAAGTATTAATAAAGAAACAAATAAGCAAGAAAGAAGAACTGCTGGCCTTACTACCAGCATTATCGAAGAGGCAAAGGTATAATTAATAATACATGTAGTGTGGTGGAATGTATTTTATAAATTTTATCAGGAATTGTTACGATTATTTGGTTTACCTTATTTGGAAAGTCCCTCAGAAGCTGAAGCCCAGTGCTCTACTCTTGAGTCACTGTCTCTGACACAAGGAACCATCACTGATGATAATGACGTCTTTCTCTTTGGTGGCATGAATGTATACAGGCACATGTTCACTGGGTCTCACGATGTCGAATATTACCGGAATGCTGACATTGAAACACTTCTCGGATTAGATAGAAATAACTTAATTATATTGGCATATTTATTAGGATGCGATTATACTGATGGAATAGAAGGTAATTAAGAGAGGGGGAGGTGCATTGTTAATTATTTTCTTAATTAGGTGTGGGTGTGGTCAATGCTTTAGAGCTAGTTCAGTTCTTCAAAGGTGAAGGATTGGAGCCGTTAATAAAACTGAAGTAGGTGTGGTCAAAAAATTAAGTTGCAAATTTTATTTCACACAGACAGTGTAACATTGACTGTAATACAGTCAACAACTTGAAAGAATCACCTCTACAAAAGAAAATAGTAAAAACTATCATTATTTATTATGATAGTATTTTTGTTTGTTTTAGAGGGGGCTGTCCTTCCCTGATGATTTCCCTAATGTATTGATAAGGGATCAGTACATGAGACCAGCTGTTGATGATTCTAAGGAAACATTTGAATGGGGAACTGCTGATTTAGATCTCATCAGAGAGTAATAATAATAATTCTTATTATAGATGTACAATTCAGAATCCTCCACATGCAACTTCTTGTCCATGGATCGTCAAGTTGCTCAAAAATTGGGTCAAAGAGACACTGTACTATATATAATACAGGGTATTTCAACAAATGAGAGAACTCTACATTTTTATAATTTTTCTGATACATATACATGTTCGTATGGTGTGTATCAACTTCAAGCTAATTCCAATCAATATTGGATTTTTATAATTTTTAAAGCTGCTCAAAAATTTGGCCACTGACTAAAGGCTGTGGTTGTTGTGAGCCAAATATTTGTCAAAAATGGCTACTAGAAATTTTGACATTTTTCTGATACATATACATGTCCTTATGTTGTGTATTGACTTTGAGTTGATTTCGATCAAATTTCAACTTATATGAATTTATGACTGAAGGCTATAGCCTTTGATCTTTGGCCAAGTTTTGCGAAAAATGAATAAAAGAATTCTCCATTTTTAAATTTTTTGATACATATACATGTCCTTATAGTGTGTATCAACTTTTGATCAAATTCGATTTTTTGAAGTTGCTAAAAATTAAGCCAAACACCCTGTACTCTTTCGCCAAATTTTGTCAAAAATGAAAATGAGGGAAATCTCTATTTTTATAATTTTTCTAATATATCTTTACTGTGAATATCAACTTTGAGCTGGTTCTGATCAAAGTTGTATTTTTTTGAATTTTAAAACTTACTCAAAAAGCAATGTATTATTATAGTGCTTGTCAGCTAATGAAGCATCATGCTGTTTATCTATATTATTCTGCATGCAATGTGTCTGTTGTATAAAGGCAAATTTTCTGCATATTTGTCATTTTATATCTTTCTTTTAGTTTTACTTTAGATAAGTTTGGATGGAGCATATCACACACTGACAAATTATTACTGCCTGTACTTAGAAGAGCTGTCAAATCAAAAGAGACCCCGCCCACTGCCCCTCCCCTTCCTTTGCCTCCTTTTAGTGGAAGGGGACACAAGAGCAAGAGATTAAGAGCTGCCATAACTCGTTTGACCAGCAACGAAGAAGAAAGTACAAGCAAAGAGACAGGGAGGGGGAGAGGAAAGAGAGGGAGAGGGCAATCAAGAAAAAGAAAGATATCGAAACTTGATATTGAGGAGGTACTTACTAGATTTGAATTAGTTTTTTATAATTAATTTTAATTTTATTAATTATTAGATAGATGATGAAGTAGTGTCAGTTAGTAAGAGAGGAAGAGGAGGGAAGAGAAAAAGACCAGCAGCAGCTCCTGTAGTCTCAGAATCTTCATCATCATCATCATCAAGTGAAGACTAATAAGGCATTATTGATAAATAAAATTAACATCATTAATATTAATGTGAGTGTTTGTTTGTTAGTTTTTAGTTCATTTATAATGTGTTTATACCATTCCAGACACACCCTCTCTATGCACTTGATTTGCTATTAATGATAATTTATAATGATAATAATTAATGATTTTAATGACATTTACCTGTCTCTGAAGAGTTAATGATTTGTTCTAAACAACGGCCAAATTCAATGAGTACAGCCCTCTCAATATCAACAGGTGATTTACCACTCTACAATAATAATAATAATAATAATAATAGAATGGAACTTACAGATGCACAATGACTGGCCTCTTCCAACAAACATAAAGTTGTTGCCTTAGTGACATCTTTATTGACAAATGAATATGGCAAGCTAACAAAATGATTAAGTAGCATCAAATTTACAATAACAAGTAATAATTTTTACCGTTGTTTCTCTTCTTGCAGCCTTTGTGAATAGTGAGGAGTAAAGAATTCCAGCTGGTCTAGGAAATGGTTTGATGCTGCCTTCTGTTGCTGGGTACGTAGATCTATCAAGAGAGATCATGAATAGTCAATCAGTACTCGTTAAGGCAGGCTCTCAATATGACACATTACTTTTTGTGCACTTGTGTCGCAACTCAAAGTGCTATAGAAACAAAATGATACCGCAGGGTGCCTTTTTTTTCAAGGGCTGTAAATTTTGCGGATTTTGCAACTTTTTAAAGATTCACAAAAATTATTTCTGTGAAAATCAAAATTATTATGGTAAAAGATGGCAGACGGCATAAATTTGTGAAAATTAATTCTGCAAAGGCAAATTTGTAAAATTTACAGCCCTCAAAAAAGGCGCCCTATGGTAGAAAGTGTGTAAGCTTCAAACTGACACTTTGACTCATGCAAGCATTTGTTTCTATTCTCAATGCACGTTCTTACCTGCTGCATTAGCTAACTGCATTAGTCCTTTACCCTCTGGTCTATCAGCAAGATTCTGACAACCAACACATCGACATAAATGAGAACAGGGTATCTTAGCCTAGAGAGAGAGAGAGAGAGAGGAAGGGTAAAGACTACTTGCTAATAAATTATGTTCAAACTAACTTCGTAGCATTCACAATAATTCTTGAGACAACTTGATTTTTTACAGTTACAGCCTAAACAAAAAGTAAGAGTACATGTACATAAGGTAAGTGATGATTGAACATGTTTGCCTTTAATGTGTCTCCTTTCATCTCCCTAACAATAAAAGGCAATGGCCACCAGTATAATGGACTAATGGTACATATGGGGAGTAACTTACAACTCTTCCGTGACCAACTTTAGGTTTAAAAGCATTTGGATTTCTCTCGAGACATGCCTTCAAATGAAAATGTTCATGTACATGTATCATGTAATCATGTTTTCACACGCTACCTTTACTGCTCTTGATCTGTCTCCTTCGTGTTGGAAACTATTCTTACAATTCTGACAGTTACAAGAATCCCGACAAAACTCACCATTGGCAAAGCAATCACAATAACTGAATAAAAGAAGATTATATGATAATAATAATAATAATAACAATAATAATAACATGGTTCTTACAGTTTCAGACATTGTGAGTTTTTACAATTACAAGGTTTTCTTGGTTTATTTGATGCTAGGTTAGCGCCACTGTAACAATAATAATAATAATAATAATAATAACAACAACAACAATAAACAACAACACACCTCCCTGAACTCTGTGACGATGTTCTCCTATCATTATTATTTCAATACAAACAAATAAATAAATATAATAATTAATGTTTACCTTTTTGGTTTAGATTGTTGATGAGAAGGTGGAGGAATGGTAGCAGTCTTTCCTTGTTCTGTTGTCACGGTAACACCAGCAGACAATGGAGGGGCAGCATTTTGGGTAAGTGTCTGTAACTATAAATTAATTAAACAGGTGGGTGGTATATACCAATAATTAATTACTTGTAAGTAATTATGAGTATAAGCTCCACCTCCTTGATCACTAGACGTCAATAAATTTGGACCTTTTTTGAATAAAATTACTAAAAATATACAAAAATAGTATACCAACCTGTGTTATTGGGCGTGGCCACTAATCCTGGGACCATACCCATTGGAAGACCTTGCTTAGGAGCAATAGGCTTCACTAGTACTTTACGAAGAGAGTTACTGGATGATACTGGTATTGACAATGACTACATACAAATAATATAACATCAAAGTAGGAAATGATTATTAGCAAGGAATTAACATTAGTGACTGGCAGTGATTAAGAATTGGCGATTCTATGAGAATATATCAGACCTGCCATTTTGTTTTAATGATTATGTCACTACAAAATCTCAGATGTAAAAAGCTAATTTCACATCCCACCAATTGCTGTCACCACAAATATTCGTTTTTGCTTACTTGCTGATTGTTTATTGATGACGGAGTGAGTACTTGTGCATTATTAGTAACGAGATATGTATTATTAGTCACCATACCTCCTCCTCCCCCTCCTCCTACAATAGTGATACAATAATAACTCAATAGGGCCAACAGTATATGTTACTGTTAGAAGGTAGCATTCCTCCAGCTGCACTGTTCCCTCTATCACTAAAGTCTTTGCCACTCATTCCTATACTAGGGCCTCTCACTGGTGGGATTGATGCCATTTTTATCCTTCGCGCTATTGGTGGGTGTGGCCTTATGCCTAATCTAATAATAGACCAATCAAATTGCTCGGGTCACATGTTTTGGCTGGTAATCTGAGAGATGCTTTCGCCTGAGAGCTGTCGTGTAGTGGCTGGAAAGAATTCTACCATTTATACCCGTGGATCTTCTCTGTCCCCAAAAGTATCAGATGTTGTTGCTCTTCACAAAGAACTGAGCGCTAAACTGAGTTATTACAAGAAAGAAGCAAAGTGTACAGGAACCTTCTCCTCCCCCACTGATAATGGGGGTGAACACAATACTCCATTGTCTACTCAGCTATTAAGCACACCTAATAAGATCCACTCTGGAGGTAGCTCTAATATCAGCACTGGCTCACAGGACAGCAGCAAAGTGCAGTTACCACTGGATCGCAACACTCCTGTATCATCATTCCTGCTACCAACTGCTCCCCCACCATCCCCTGGAGACTATTTGGAAACAAGTGAACTCCCATTGGATCCAAGCCAATTACATCAACAGCAGTCTCAGCCTCCTCTCCACTCTCAGTTGTTGTTGTGTCCTCATGTAATGAAGCCACCACCTATAATCGTGACACCAGCTCCTGAAGATGAAAAGGCTAGTTTACATTATTTTTGTTTTAAAATTTTACCCTCAGTACTGCTATTTACTCTCTTTTCTAATCTCTGCTTCTCTCTATTAATGTGTACTGTAAATTTCTGAAATAAATAAATAAATAAAAAATGTTAACATTGCTACTACTAATGCATTAATGAAGGCTAGATCTTTTTACATAATTTTAACACTATTACTAAATACTAATAATGCAATATATTAATTTTTAGTATTTTCTACACATTCAGGTTAGCAGTCACGGTAAGGAGTGTTCTTCCGCATCTGATAAGCCGGTTAGTATAGAAGAGGAAGCAGCCATATCTAGTTATCTCCATATATCAGTGATTGTGATGTTTTTATGTCTTTTTGTCAATCCTTTTGGAGTGATTTGTGGTATTGCTGCTTTGTTATCGTCTTGTCTTGTAAGCAATTATTATGTACAATACTTAATACTTTATATACTGACTATTCTTTCTTTTTGTAGTCAAAGCATTACAACAAACAAGGTCGATATAATTTGGCAAACAGCTACAGTAGGTGTGCCTTCATCTTAAATATCAGTTCAATTGTAACCGGAATTGGAATTATCTCTATTGTTATTCCAGTTGTGGTAGTCGTGGCAACCAATACCAATTAACTCCTCAAAAAAATAATCAATCAATTCACTCAGTCATTTTAATATCAAATTATTATAAACTGAACAGATTTTAATCATAACGTTGTGTAGTGTTAGTATATGTATGTGTGTGTCAGAAATGATTCCAAATTAATAAATGTCAAGAATAACCATGTATAACACTATTATTGACAGTGGTAACCATTAATGTTGATTCCATTAGTTACAATTCACATTAAACTGATATAAGACCCAAAACAAACATCATGACAATAATTATAACAGCTGCCAAGAGCACCACCACTGCAGTGAATAGCACTGCAATTATGTTACAGGTGCAAGCTGACGAGCCAAACTTTCTTGCAAAGCGATACTCTCCGAGGTCATTATAGTTGCTAGCCTGTACAAATACACAGTGGGAACAACAATAACTAAAAATCATTTTATTTATAACTATTATTAATGGAGTTGGCCACACATGCACCCACAAATAGTATACATAACATAATTTTATACTTTCACTTGGTCAGCAGAAAATAATTAATACATAAATTTCACACAACTGTCAAAAGTACAACACTTACAATTAGGCTTAGAATGAAAGCAGGGAATAGACAGACCAGAGTTATAAAATTTCCAAGAAACAGACAGCAGAGACATAGGAGCGTCGTTAGTATAAGATAATCGTTAGGACGAGCGATATGTTGAATCTGTTGGATCCGTTGAGCACCTGGCTGGCTTACAACAACTACGTTCTACAAGGAAACAGATTGAGAATGCTGTCAATATTCACCATGACAGCGGGCACTTACTGATGATTGCTGTTGCTGTTGGGCCGTAGGATTTGGGTTGGTCCCTGAATTAAAATTACTGGAAGCATCTACAGGAGTGTAAGCAGGTGGTGGCTCTGGATTTGCAGTGGAAAGAGGAATATATGATCCTCTGTTTGGAGGAGCGCGAGCCATTCAAGAAGAAACGAAGTGGGAGTGTGCGTATTAAATTATACTCGACTCAATAACAATTTAATTAATTAGGGAGGCGTGGCACAATATAAATTAATTAATTAAACTGTTTTATTGTAATAACCATTGTAACCACAAACTGATAAGGAAAGAAGATAAAAACTGAAGATCGGAAAATGCAATGTTAGTTAATTAATAAAAAGAGAGCGACAATAATCAATAATAATAATAATCACTGATAATTCATTTTATAGCTCAGAATAATCCTGCAGCACCAAATGCTACCATAACTATGATAAAAATAAGCAAGACGGCTAGAAACGTGCATATCACTGTGATGAGGTTAAGTACCAAGGACCTCTTAGCCAATTTAACCCCGTCATCAAATTCTCCATCTTTATACTTCAATTTAGCCTATCAAAGAAATAATAAGTAACCAGGTAGCTATACAGCTATGAGCTATAGAATTCCATTGAGACTATTGAGAATTTAAATACAATCTAACATGTAATACTACAAAAGAGTTTCATTCATAACTTATTATAAACATTATACACTTCTCATTTATCAGTTCCTATCCTTGTTCCTTAATACACTGTTTTTACTCAATATGACTACACAAACTACAGTGCTTTCAATTACACGCATGAATAAACAAAATATTCTAAACTTCAAATTTAAATCAATATTTAGTACAATGAAATATTCAGTACAATGAAATTCTTCCCATAGTATTTCATAGAATGTTATGATTGGTTACTAGTAGTATACATTCTTGGTATAGTGGCACTATAATTTTACTATTTCATATCATTGCAATAGAGATCTAACGGTTTTACAAATAAATAAAATTAATCGTACTGTACCATGCATTCTTTTCCAATGTTGTGTACTTGTATGTGGCATTGCTGTACACATGTTATTGCTCATGTATATACATATAATGAAAAAATAACGAAATTCTTTACATATCGACAAAATGTTACACAATTTACAAGAAAATGGTGCCAAACTAAACGAAAAAGGCAAATCACACGTGTGACCTCGTGTCTATTGGATAAAAACTAGTCTCTTAGACAAAAACTTACTTGAGAAGAATAATAATAGGCAGGGACGAGACAGGCAAAGGAGAAGACGTTTAGTATGAGGCTACAGAGTATCATGGTAATAATTGTGCACGTCTTGTAGTCCCTGGGGTAATCATCCTCCCCTTCTTCTGCTGGTGGTGGTTTCTTCTCTACTTCTTCAACGGGCTCCTCTTGTTTCACCTCTGCCATATTCTTTTCTTCAATCTAAAAGGGTGGAGTACTAGTAATAACATCCTCCTTTTAACATTATTCATAGATATATAACATTATTCATAGATATACTATCTCAGCATTTGCTCCAGTACATTTATAAGATTATCCTGTTGTGTTAATAGGCAGCACAAAGACTATAATAATGACTATATTGATGCACAATATATGCAGCTTTAAAGAGCATGTTGTCAAACTTAACAATGATATTGAATTACTCGCTAATAAGCTCAAGCTATTGGAATGAATGTCTAATTCAAGGAATTTCAAAGATAGGCTTCCTATGTACAAGCTCTTGCAATAATATTACTGTATGCAAATTCAATACAGTCAGTGCACAAGTCTTACTACTGGTTTCATGGAAGGAGCCGGAGTAGATTTCGGAGGTCTTGGGAGAGTCTCTGGTAATTTATCGTAAATTAAATCTCCAGTAGAGTAGTCAACGCTAGCTGATAAAGGTCGGGCAGGTAATGTTGCAGAACTACCAGCTTCAAATGTTGATTGAGGTCGTTGCTGTGGGGGAGGCCGGAGTGGGGGTAGAGGAGCAGGAGATAACTGTCTTGGCTCTGAATCTGAGAAAGGAGTCTTCTCATGTGGTGATTCAGGAATAGTAACAACTTCATCCTACATAGCATACAATTTTAAATAATAACACCACAAGGACATTGATGTATAGGCATTGCTACAATCTCATAAAACAATAATTAATAAACCGTTTGGTTTACATATTTCTAACCAAGGTGGTCAAAACAATGCCCATACAGTTAAGTATTTATTATTACAGACCAATGGTACGCTAACCTGCTGCTGCTGCTCCTCCTGATTGTTTTGATCCATTACCTCGCAAAGAGAACGGGATTGCTGACTGATACAGAAGCCCTGTCTGTGTTGTCCTTAGAATGAGACCACAGGAATGTATAATTTTTACAGCACCTGTTTCGTCTATCCGGTATACAATGATCCATACAAATCTATCATGTCTATGTTACTCTCTCATGCTGTTTGCATGTCTTCTGTATATCATGACATCATGTACTAGCAATTCTCTTAAGACTGATTCAACCTCCATTGAGAATATTATGCAAATGCTATAATTTTATTGCTTTTTTAGCAAAGAGAATTTGA